>NC_083573.1:96675175-96780175 GCF_027579695.1 Neoarius graeffei
AACAGCGACTGTACCGGCTGAAGGTCGCGCGGGCAACGGGACATCGCTACCGCACCGGACGGAGCGCGGGGCAAAATGACTGGCCGTAGATTCTAACAAAAGTTTGATCTAAATTGACCATGGTTGCAAAATATTGGCCAAAAATACGCAAACACTACGAAATATGAAAGTAAGATGAAAAAGAAACATTCTACTGCCTTATACTGCAAAACTAAAACAAAATAAAACCGTAAAAACTCATCTTTTCAGCGATAACGTCCGAACAGATCACCCGCGTAACAAAGACCGCAAATGGAAGCACGATCGACTTCTAACTGTCGGAGTGGAAAATTCCATTCTACACATGCACCAATCCTTAGGTGGATAAAGTTACAACTTAAAATACAAATCAGTGATAACTGTAGACTTTTCAGTGGACTACAACCTTTTTAAGGGAATGTGATGTAGTCGACCATTTATCATGCCCCAGATCAAGCCGCCGTTTTTCCACAAATTTGCAGATTTTTTGCCAAATTCTGAATAGAGTATTCACATCAAAGATTTAGTTTTATCTGTATTATTTCTTTCATCATTTTATTTCAAATTAAAACCAACATCACCATTCAAAACCGTATAGTTTATTGACTGAGTATATTTAGTGGGCTACCCCCACAGTACCCAGTTTCTGAGACAGACCCATATATATATATATGAAGTATTTTATTGACGAAGCCATAAGACAAAGCCAGGGCCACTGTTTTCACCCAGGGGGTTAAAGGAACACACTGTGAGAGAAGGTAGGAGGCTTGTGGAGATGGTGGTGGCTCAGTAGACCTTTCCTGTAGTAACATCACTGTGACAAAAACTAGCACGGAGACGGGACAAACCCAAAAACTTCCCTTCACTCGATGAATCAGTGAATCCTGAGATTCACTCAGACGTGTTGGTCATGATTAAACAACGAAGACACGAATGCTGTGAAAATATTCGAGGGTGCTTCTACTTCAACAGCTGGGAAAAAAAAATCAGTGTCAATTTCGACAGCAAAAAGATTTGAGTGAGGTCTCTTGGGGCTGAGCCGCTCATATCTTAAAGCCTCGGTACAGTGTATGATGTGGTTATAAACAAACGTAGTAAGGTTACGTACAGTTACTGTAAAGCATTGACTGTAGGAGGGGGCGGAGCTATGACGATGTTCGTGCTGCAACATTTGAAAAAAAAACAACAAAAAAACAAACGGAATCCTGAAATGACACAAACAGGACATACCCACTCCATTCCACAGTCCACATCTTTCTCTACAAACTTCATTTTTCACGCTTTACACCATCCTCTATCGAAAACGGTAAGTTGTAACCAGATCCCCTTCTGAGCAGCGCTGTTCTAGCTGCTGAAAAGACCAGGGGCTGAGTCAGGTTTTCCTGGAGTGTGTATTTTTAAGGAAGATTGGTATCGATAGGTTGGGGACGTTCTATCTAACTTTACAAGAAATATCACCACCCGCACACATTCGAAGGTTAAGAGATCTTTATTAGTGATTTTTGCACTGCTCTTTTTACATTTCTGGCATTCACTTCAGTTTCTGTCTCATCATCATCAGGTCTCAGGGAACTGACGCATGGGTCAACTGGCTATTAAACATCACGAGTAAAATTTATCATCAGTTTAATTAAAATATTTCTGAATATCAAAAATATTTCACACGACTAGGATCAGAGAAATATATGTGTCTTCCAAGTTTCTCTCACACCCCATTTTCTCCAACTCGTCCAGGCTCAGTGGGCTGCAGCAGCTCATTTGTAGGACCTGGACAACGCATTCATGCTGACGTTAATATTGCGTGACAAAACAAAAATACTATTTTATCCCTCTACGTGAGTAAAATACCAAAAGGCGGGCTATGGGACGGTCGGCTGGCTGGTTCTGCGTCGGCTACATGGAGCATTAAAACGCAGGATCGAATGATGTCAGGGCATCTATTGGAGTCTACATGAACACAAGTTGTCGTTGACGTGTTAAATAAACTTAGTCGGTGCAAACAGACCCCCGCTGTAGATCTTCATTAATATTTCACTCGGACTTTAGAGCTCACCTGGTTCACTAAATCATACAGACCCTCCGCTGTACATTCAACACGGAGACGTTTCTGTGCATCAACACGTCATAATTCAACAGGTTACACCAGGGGTCACCAAACTTTTTTCTCTGGGGGCCACATTGCCGTTCCTGACTGTGATGGGGGCCAGGGTCGGGACAGCTATATAACGTAGAATTGTATGACCCAGACAAATATGACCACCAGCAGGCCTCATTGTGTAGTAGAGATTACTAGCCTGGCACAGCCATCCCCACTGCTATATCCACACTACTATACCCCCACACTACTATATCCACACTACTATACCCCCACACTACTATATCCCCACTACTATACCCCCACACTACTATATCCCCACCACTATACCCCCACACTACTATGCCCCCACACTACTATATCCCCACACTACTATGCCCCCACACTACTATATCCCCACTACTATACCCCCACACTACTATATCCCCACCACTATACCCCCACACTACTATGCCCCCACACTACTATATCCCCACTACTATACCCCCACACTACTATATCCCCACTACTATACCCCCACACTACTATATCCCCACTACTATACCCCCACACTACTATATCCCCACCACTATACCCCCACACTACTATATCCCCACCACTATACCCCCACACTACTATATCCCCACCACTATACCCCCACACTACTATATCCCCACCACTATACCCCCACACTACTATATCCCCACAACTATACCCCCACACTACTATATCCCCACCACTATACCCCCACACTACTATGCCCCCACACTACTATATCCCCACTACTATACCCCCACACTACTATATCCCCACTACTATACCCCCACTACTATACCCCCACACTACTATATCCCCACTACTATACCCCCACACTACTATATCCCCACCACTATACCCCCACACTACTATATCCCCACCACTATACCCCCACACTACTATGCCCCCACACTACTATATCCCCACTACTATACCCCCACACTACTATATCCCCACTACTATACCCCCACACTACTATATCCCCACCACTATACCCCCACACTACTATATCCCCACCACTATACCCCCACACTACTATATCCCCACAACTATACCCCCACACTACTATATCCCCACCACTATACCCCCACACTACTATGCCCCCACACTACTATATCCCCACTACTATACCCCCACACTACTATATCCCCACTACTATACCCCCACACTACTATATCCCCACTACTATACCCCCACACTACTATATCCCCACTACTATACCCCCACACTACTATATCCCCACTACTATATCCCCACACTACTATATCCCCACTACTATACCCCCACACTACTATATCCCCACCACTATATCCCCACCACTATACCCCCACACTACTATGCCCCCACACTACTATATCCCCACTACTATACCCCCACACTACTATATCCCCACTACTATACCCCCACACTACTATATCCCCACAACTATACCCCCACACTACTATATCCCCACCACTATACCCCCACACTACTATGCCCCCACACTACTATATCCCCACTACTATACCCCCACACTACTATATCCCCACTACTATACCCCCACACTACTATATCCCCACTACTATACCCCCACACTACTATATCCCCACTACTATACCCCCACACTACTATATCCCCACTACTATATCCCCACACTACTATATCCCCACTACTATACCCCCACACTACTATATCCCCACCACTATATCCCCACCACTATACCCCCACACTACTATGCCCCCACACTACTATATCCCCACTACTATACCCCCACACTACTATATCCCCACTACTATACCCCCACACTACTATATCCCCACTACTATATCCCCACTACTATATCCCCACCACTATATCCACACTACTATGCCCCCACACTACTATATCCCCACTACTATATCCACACTACTATACCCCCACACTACTATATCCCCACCACTATACCCCCACACTACTATATCCCCACCACTATATCCACACGACTATATCCCCACACTACTATATCCCCACTACTATATCCACACTACTATATCCACACTACTATACCCCCACACTACTATATCTCCACTACTATACCCCCACACTACTATATCCACACTACTATACCCCCACACTACTATATCTCCACTACTATACCCCCACACTACTATATCCACACTACTATACCGTAGGGGTGGCACGGTTCACAAAAGTCGCGGTTCGGTACGTATTGCGGTTTGAGGTCTGCGGTTCGGTACGTATTGCGTTTTTTTTTTTTTTTTTAAATCTTAAGTACTCTGTATTTGGGCATATAGCCTACTATTTACCTTAAGTAAGCATAGTTTAGGATACAGCATTTAAGAGAGGTTAAAATTATAGTTACAATGAAATAATCATGCACAAACTGAGTTTGAGTTGACATAAGCACATTTTATGAACAATCTCTGATGAAAAGCCAGGTAGTATTTTGAAACAGCAAGAGGGAAAACATGGATGATTTCAACAGCTTTTTTATTTACTACAGTTTTTATACAAAGTGTCAGGAGTGTTTGCTGCCATGTTGTGGCATCTAGAGGAACCAGGTGTCTTTTGTCACATACAGAGTTTTCATAATTGGAAGAAATAAAAATGAGTTCTTAAAGCTTACTTTTGAACAGATGTGTGTGTTAAAACTTAAACTTTTATGTGGCGACCAACCAACCACCTATATACAAAAACCGAATCAAAAACTCTTCTAATCCCTGAGAGTGAGGATGTATTTTTTCACTTGGAATTAAAGTGCAGTGTTTTGAAACGTATGGCTGGATTTCTTATCTAATCTTAAAGTGCCACTATGTTCTTAGAACGATTTATAACAAGATACACACACAGCCAATATAAAATATTGCAATAAAACCAATCACTGCACTGTTTAAAACAAACCTCCCCTCCCCTCGCCGGAAAAAAAAAAAATCTAGTTCGCCCATTATCCTGTGTCATTCTGAGATGCGCAGATAGACAGTAAAGGGAATTCGGAATTCCCTTTACTGTCTATCTGCGCATGTCAGAATGACACAGGATAATGGGCGAACTAGATTTTTTTTTTTTCCGGCGCCGCGGTATGCCGGAAATCCGGCGCGGCGCCGGAACGCTATCACCCCTGTTCGCGCGAAAGAGAACCACGTGGTTTCATACGGGGATTTGGCTTTTTTTTTTGGCGAACGTCTTAAATAGGGGTACCGCGGTTTATACGCGTATTGCACCGCAACAGGCGTATCGTACGGTTCGGTTTTTTTCCCATAACCGTGCCAAGCCTACTATACCCCCACACTACTATATCCCCACTACTATACCCCCACACTACTATATCCCCACTACTATATCCCCCACACTACTATATCCCCACTACTATACCCACACTACTATATCCCCACTACTATACCCCCACACTACTATATCCCCACTACTATACCCCCACACTACTATATCCCCACTACTATACCCCCACTCTACTATATCCCCACTACTATATCCCCACTACTATACCCTCACACTACTATATCCCCACTACTATACCCCCACACTACTATATCCCCACTACTATACCCCCACACTACTATATCCCCACTACTATACCCCCACTCTACTATATCCCCACTACTATACCCCCACTACTATATCCCCACTACTATATCCCCACACTACTATATCCCCACTACTATACCCCCACTCTACTATATCCCCACTACTATATCCCCACTACTATACCCCCACACTACTATATCCCCACTACTATACCCCCACACTACTATATCCCCACTACTATATCCCCCCCTACTATATCCCCACACTACTATACCCCCACACTACATCCCCACTACTATACCCCCACACTACAATATCCACACTACTATACCCCCACTACTATATCCCCACACTACTATATCCCCACTACTATACCCCCACACTACTATATCCCCACTACTATACCCCCACACTACTATATCCCCACTACTATACCCCCACACTACTATATCCCCACTACTATACCCCCACACTACTATATCCCCACTACTATACCCCCACACTACTATATCCCCACTACTATACCCCCACACTACTATATCCCCACTACTATACCCCCACACTACTATATCCCCACTACTATACCCCCACACTACTATATCCCCACTACTATACCCACACTACTATATCCCCACTACTATACCCACACTACTATATCCCCACTACTATACCCCCACACTACATCCCCACTACTATACCCTCACACTACTATATCCCCACTACTATATCCCCCCCTACTATATCCCCACACTACTATACCCCCCACTACTATATCCCCCCTACTATATCCCCACAACTACACCCACACTACTATATCCCCACTACTATACCCACACTACTATATCCCCACTACTATACCCCCACACTACTATATCCCCACTACTATACCCCCACACTACTATATCCCCACTACTATATCCCCACTACTATACCCACACTACTATACCCACACTACTATATCCCCACTACTATACCCCCACACTACATCCCCACTACTATACCCTCACACTACTATATCCCCACTACTATATCCCCACAACTACACCCACACTACTATATCCCCACTACTATACCCACACTACTATATCCCCACACTACTATATCCCCACTACTATACCCCCACACTACTATATCCCCACTACTATACCCCCACACTACTATATCCCCACTACTATACCCACACACTACTATATCCCCACACTACTATATCCCCACTACTATACCCCCACACTACTATACCCCCACACTACTATATCCACACTACTATATCTCCACTACTATACCCCCACACTACTATATCCACACTACTATACCCCCACTACTATATCCACACTACTATACCCCCACACTACTATATCCACACTACTATACCGTAGGGGTGGCACGGTTCACAAAAGTCGCGGTTCGGTACGTATTGCGGTTTGAGGTCTGCGGTTCGGTACGTATTGCGTTTTTTTTTTTTTTTTTAAATCTTAAGTACTCTGTATTTGGGCATATAGCCTACTATTTACCTTAAGTAAGCATAGTTTAGGATACAGCATTTAAGAGAGGTTAAAATTATAGTTACAATGAAATAATCATGCACAAACTGAGTTTGAGTTGACATAAGCACATTTTATGAACAATCTCTGATGAAAAGCCAGGTAGTATTTTGAAACAGCAAGAGGGAAAACATGGATGATTTCAACAGCTTTTTTATTTACTACAGTGTTTATACAAAGTGTCAGGAGTGTTTGCTGCCATGTTGTGGCATCTAGAGGAACCAGGTGTCTTTTGTCACATACAGAGTTTTCATAATTGGAAGAAATAAAAATGAGTTCTTAAAGCTTACTTTTGAACAGATGTGTGTGTTAAAACTTAAACTTTTATGTGGCGACCAACCAACCACCTATATACAAAAACCGAATCAAAAACTCTTCTAATCCCTGAGAGTGAGGATGTATTTTTTCACTTGGAATTAAAGTGCAGTGTTTTGAAACGTATGGCTGGATTTCTTATCTAATCTTAAAGTGCCACTATGTTCTTAGAACGATTTATAACAAGATACACACACAGCCAATATAAAATATTGCAATAAAACCAATCACTGCACTGTTTAAAACAAACCTCCCCTCCCCTCGCCGGAAAAAAAAAAAATCTAGTTCGCCCATTATCCTGTGTCATTCTGAGATGCGCAGATAGACAGTAAAGGGAATTCGGAATTCCCTTTACTGTCTATCTGCGCATGTCAGAATGACACAGGATAATGGGCGAACTAGATTTTTTTTTTTTCCGGCGCCGCGGTATGCCGGAAATCCGGCGCGGCGCCGGAACGCTATCACCCCTGTTCGCGCGAAAGAGAACCACGTGGTTTCATACGGGGATTTGGCTTTTTTTTTTGGCGAACGTCTTAAATAGGGGTACCGCGGTTTATACGCGTATTGCACCGCAACAGGCGTATCGTACGGTTCGGTTTTTTTCCCATAACCGTGCCAAGCCTACTATACCCCCACACTACTATATCCCCACTACTATACCCCCACACTACTATATCCCCACTACTATATCCCCCACACTACTATATCCCCACTACTATACCCACACTACTATATCCCCACTACTATACCCCCACACTACTATATCCCCACTACTATACCCCCACACTACTATATCCCCACTACTATACCCCCACTCTACTATATCCCCACTACTATATCCCCACTACTATACCCTCACACTACTATATCCCCACTACTATACCCCCACACTACTATATCCCCACTACTATACCCCCACACTACTATATCCCCACTACTATACCCCCACTCTACTATATCCCCACTACTATACCCCCACTACTATATCCCCACTACTATATCCCCACACTACTATATCCCCACAACTATACCCTCACACTACTATATCCCCACTACTATACCCCCACACTACTATATCCCCACTACTATACCCCCACACTACTATATCCCCACTACTATACCCCCACTCTACTATATCCCCACTACTATACCCCCACTCTACTATATCCCCACTACTATACCCACACTACTATATCCCCACTACTATACCCCCACACTACTATATCCCCACTACTATACCCCCACACTACTATATCCCCACTACTATACCCCCACTCTACTATATCCCCACTACTATACCCCCACACTACATCCCCACTACTATACCCTCACACTACTATATCCCCACTACTATATCCCCCCCTACTATATCCCCACACTACTATACCCCCACACTACATCCCCACTACTATACCCCCACACTACTATATCCACACTACTATACCCCCACTACTATATCCCCACACTACTATATCCCCACTACTATATCCCCACTACTATACCCCCACACTACTATATCCCCACTACTATACCCCCACACTACTATATCCCCACTACTATACCCCCACACTACTATATCCCCACTACTATACCCCCACTACTATACCCCCACACTACTATATCCCCACTACTATACCCACACTACTATATCCCCACTACTATACCCTCACACTACTATATCCCCACTACTATATCCCCACTACTATACCCACACTACTATATCCCCACTACTATACCCCCACACTACATCCCCACTACTATACCCTCACACTACTATATCCCCACTACTATATCCCCCCCTACTATATCCCCACACTACTATACCCCCCACTACTATATCCCCCCTACTATATCCCCACAACTACACCCACACTACTATATCCCCACTACTATACCCACACTACTATATCCCCACTACTATACCCCCACACTACTATATCCCCACTACTATACCCCCACACTACTATATCCCCACTACTATATCCCCACTACTATACCCACACTACTATACCCACACTACTATATCCCCACTACTATATCCCCCCCTACTATATCCCCACACTACTATACCCCCACACTACATCCCCACTACTATACCCCCACACTACTATATCCACACTACTATACCCCCACTACTATATCCCCACACTACTATATCCCCACTACTATACCCCCACACTACTATATCCCCACTACTATACCCCCACACTACTATATCCCCACTACTATACCCCCACACTACTATATCCCCACTACTATACCCCCACACTACTATATCCCCACTACTATACCCCCACACTACTATATCCCCACTACTATACCCACACTACTATATCCCCACTACTATACCCACACTACTATATCCCCACTACTATACCCCCACACTACATCCCCACTACTATACCCTCACACTACTATATCCCCCCCTACTATATCCCCACACTACTATACCCCCCACTACTATATCCCCCCTACTATATCCCCACAACTACACCCACACTACTATATCCCCACTACTATACCCACACTACTATATCCCCACTACTATACCCCCACACTACTATATCCCCACTACTATACCCCCACACTACTATATCCCCACTACTATATCCCCACTACTATACCCACACTACTATACCCACACTACTATATCCCCACTACTATACCCCCACACTACATCCCCACTACTATACCCTCACACTACTATATCCCCACTACTATATCCCCCCCTACTATATCCCCACACTACTATACCCCCCACTACTATATCCCCCCTACTATATCCCCACAACTACACCCACACTACTATATCCCCACTACTATACCCACACTACTATATCCCCACACTACTATATCCCCACTACTATACCCCCACACTACTATATCCCCACTACTATACCCCCACACTACTATATCCCCACTACTATACCCACACACTACTATATCCCCACACTACTATATCCCCACTACTATACCCCCACACTACTATACCCCCACACTACTATACCCCCACACTACTATACCCCCACTACTATATCTCCACTACTATACCCCCACACTACTATATCCACACTACTATACCCCCACTACTATATCCACACTACTATACCCCCACACTACTATATCCACACTACTATACCGTAGGGGTGGCACGGTTCACAAAAGTCGCGGTTCGGTACGTATTGCGGTTTGAGGTCTGCGGTTCGGTACGTATTGCGGTTTTTTTTTTTTTTTAAATCTTAAGTACTCTGTATTTGGGCATATAGCCTACTATTTACCTTAAGTAAGCATAGTTTAGGATACAGCATTTAAGAGAGGTTAAAATTATAGTTACAATGAAATAATCATGCACAAACTGAGTTTGAGTTGACATAAGCACATTTTATGAACAATCTCTGATGAAAAGCCAGGTAGTATTTTGAAACAGCAAGAGGGAAAACATGGATGATTTCAACAGCTTTTTTATTTACTACAGTGTTTATACAAAGTGTCAGGAGTGTTTGCTGCCATGTTGTGGCATCTAGAGGAACCAGGTGTCTTTTGTCACATACAGAGTTTTCATAATTGGAAGAAATAAAAATGAGTTCTTAAAGCTTACTTTTGAACAGATGTGTGTGTTAAAACTTAAACTTTTATGTGGCGACCAACCAACCACCTATATACAAAAACCGAATCAAAAACTCTTCTAATCCCTGAGAGTGAGGATGTATTTTTTCACTTGAAATTAAAGTGCAGTGTTTTGAAACGTATGGCTGGATTTCTTATCTAATCTTAAAGTGCCACTATGTTCTTAGAACGATTTATAACAAGATACACACACAGCCAATATAAAATATTGCAATAAAACCAATCACTGCACTGTTTAAAACAAACCTCCCCTCCCCTCGCCGGAAAAAAAAAAAAAATCTAGTTCGCCCATTATCCTGTGTCATTCTGAGATGCGCAGATAGACAGTAAAGGGAATTCGGAATTCCCTTTACTGTCTATCTACGCATCTCAGAATGACACAGGATAATGGGCGAACTAGATTTTTTTTTTTTCCGGCGCCGCGGTATGCCGGAAATCCGGCGCGGCGCCGGAACGCTATCACCCCTGTTCGCGCGAAAGAGAACCACGTGGTTTCATACGGGGATTTGGCTTTTTTTTTTGGCGAACGTCTTAAATAGGGGTACCACGGTTTATACGCGTATTGCACCGCAACAGGCGTATCGTACGGTTCGGTTTTTTTCCCATAACCGTGCCAAGCCTACTATACCCCCACACTACTATATCCCCACTACTATACCCCCACTACTATATCCCCCACACTACTATATCCCCACTACTATACCCACACTACTATATCCCCACTACTATACCCCCACACTACTATATCCCCACTACTATACCCCCACACTACTATATCCCCACTACTATACCCACACTACTATATCCCCACTACTATACCCACACTACTATATCCCCACTACTATACCCCCACACTACTATATCCCCACTACTATACCCCCACACTACTATATCCCCACTACTATACCCCCACTCTACTATATCCCCACTACTATACCCTCACACTACTATATCCCCACTACTATACCCCCACACTACTATATCCCCACTACTATACCCCCACACTACTATATCCCCACTACTATACCCCCACTCTACTATATCCCCACTACTATACCCCCACTACTATATCCCCACACTACTATATCCCCACACTACTATATCCCCACTACTATACCCCCACTCTACTATATCCCCACTACTATACCCACACTACTATATCCCCACTACTATATCCCCACTACTATACCCCCACACTACTATATCCCCACTACTATACCCCCACTCTACTATATCCCCACTACTATACCCCCACACTACATCCCCACTACTATACCCTCACACTACTATATCCCCACTACTATATCCCCCCCTACTATATCCCCACACTACTATACCCCCACACTACATCCCCACTACTATACCCCCACACTACTATATCCACACTACTATACCCCCACTACTATATCCCCACACTACTATATCCCCACTACTATACCCCCACACTACTATATCCCCACTACTATACCCCCACACTACTATATCCCCACTACTATACCCCCACACTACTATATCCCCACTACTATACCCCCACACTACTATATCCCCACTACTATACCCACACTACTATATCCCCACTACTATACCCACACTACTATATCCCCACTACTATACCCCCACACTACTATATCCCCACTACTATATCCCCACACTACTATATCCCCACTACTATACCCCCACACTACTATATCCCCACTACTATACCCCCACACTACTATATCCCCACTACTATACCCCCACACTACTATATCCCCACTACTATACCCCCACACTACTATATCCCCACTACTATACCCACACTACTATATCCCCACTACTATACCCACACTACTATATCCCCACTACTATACCCCCACACTACTATATCCCCACTACTATACCCCCACACTACATCCCCACTACTATACCCCCACACTACTATATCCCCACTACTATATCCCCCCCTACTATATCCCCACACTACTATACCCCCCACTACTATATCCCCCCTACTATATCCCCACAACTACACCCACACTACTATATCCCCACTACTACACCCACACTACTATATCCCCACTACTATATCCCCACACTACTATATCCCCACTACTATATCCCCACACTACTATATCCCCACTACTATACCCCCACACTACTATATCCCCACTACTATATCCCCACTACTATACCCACACTACTATACCCACACTACTATATCCCCACTACTATACCCCCACACTACATCCCCACTACTATACCCTCACACTACTATATCCCCACTACTATATCCCCCCCTACTATATCCCCACACTACTATACCCCCCACTACTATATCCCCCCTACTATATCCCCACAACTACACCCACACTACTATATCCCCACTACTATACCCACACTACTATATCCCCACTACTATATCCCCACACTACTATATCCCCACTACTATACCCCCACACTACTATATCCCCACTACTATATCCCCACTACTATACCCACACTACTATACCCACACTACTATATCCCCACTACTATACCCCCACACTACATCCCCACTACTATACCCTCACACTACTATATCCCCACTACTATATCCCCCCCTACTATATCCCCACACTACTATACCCCCCACTACTATATCCCCCCTACTATATCCCCACAACTACACCCACACTACTATATCCCCACTACTATACCCACACTACTATATCCCCACACTACTATATCCCCACTACTATACCCCCACACTACTATATCCCCACTACTATACCCCCACACTACTATATCCCCACTACTATACCCACACACTACTA
The DNA here is from genome assembly GCF_027579695.1 of Neoarius graeffei. NCBI lineage: Eukaryota > Metazoa > Chordata > Actinopteri > Siluriformes > Ariidae > Neoarius > Neoarius graeffei. The sequence goes on from NC_083573.1 coordinate 96,689,101, forward strand.
TATCCCCACACTACTATATCCCCACTACTATACCCCCACACTACTATATCCCCACTACTATACCCCCACTCTACTATATCCCCACTACTATACCCCCACACTACTATACCCCCACACTACTATATCCACACTACTATATCTCCACTACTATACCCCCACACTACTATACCCCCACTACTATATCCACACTACTATACCCCCACACTACTATATCCACACTACTATACCGTAGGGGTGGCACGGTTCACAAAAGTCGCGGTTCGGTACGTATTGCGGTTTGAGGTCTGCGGTTCGGTACGTATTGCGTTTTTTTTTTTTTTTTAAATCTTAAGTACTCTGTATTTGGGCATATAGCCTACTATTTACCTTAAGTAAGCATAGTTTAGGATACAGCATTTAAGAGAGGTTAAAATTATAGTTACAATGAAATAATCATGCACAAACTGAGTTTGAGTTGACATAAGCACATTTTATGAACAATCTCTGATGAAAAGCCAGGTAGTATTTTGAAACAGCAAGAGGGAAAACATGGATGATTTCAACAGCTTTTTTATTTACTACAGTATTTATACAAAGTGTCAGGAGTGTTTGCTGCCATGTTGTGGCATCTAGAGGAACCAGGTGTCTTTTGTCACATACAGAGTTTTCATAATTGGAAGAAATAAAAATGAGTTCTTAAAGCTTACTTTTGAACAGATGTGTGTGTTAAAACTTAAACTTTTATGTGGCGACCAACCAACCACCTATATACAAAAACCGAATCAAAAACTCTTCTAATCCCTGAGAGTGAGGATGTATTTTTTCACTTGGAATTAAAGTGCAGTGTTTTGAAACGTATGGCTGGATTTCTTATCTAATCTTAAAGTGCCACTATGTTCTTAGAACGATTTATAACAAGATACACACACAGCCAATATAAAATATTGCAATAAAACCAATCACTGCACTGTTTAAAACAAACCTCCCCTCCCCTCGCCGGAAAAAAAAAAAATCTAGTTCGCCCATTATCCTGTGTCATTCTGAGATGCGCAGATAGACAGTAAAGGGAATTCGGAATTCCCTTTACTGTCTATCTACGCATCTCAGAATGACACAGGATAATGGGCGAACTAGATTTTTTTTTTTTCCGGCGCCGCGGTATGCCGGAAATCCGGCGCGGCGCCGGAACGCTATCACCCCTGTTCGCGCGAAAGAGAACCACGTGGTTTCATACGGGGATTTGGCTTTTTTTTTTGGCGAACGTCTTAAATAGGGGTACCGCGGTTTATACGCGTATTGCACCGCAACAGGCGTATCGTACGGTTCGGTTTTTTTCCCATAACCGTGCCAAGCCTACTATACCCCCACACTACTATATCCCCACTACTATATCCCCACTACTATATCCCCCACACTACTATATCCCCACTACTATACCCCCACACTACTATATCCCCACTACTATACCCCCACTCTACTATATCCCCACTACTATACCCCCACACTACATCCCCACTACTATACCCTCACACTACTATATCCCCACTACTATATCCCCCCCTACTATATCCCCACACTACTATACCCCCACACTACATCCCCACTACTATATCCCCACACTACTATATCCACACTACTATATCCCCACACTACTATATCCCCACTACTATACCCCCACACTACTATATCCCCACTACTATACCCCCACACTACTATATCCCCACTACTATACCCCCACACTACTATATCCCCACTACTATACCCCCACACTACTATATCCCCACTACTATACCCCCACACTACTATATCCCCACTACTATACCCACACTACTATATCCCCACTACTATACCCCCACACTACATCCCCACTACTATACCCTCACACTACTATATCCCCACTACTATATCCCCACTACTATACCCCCACACTACTATATCCCCACTACTATACCCCCACACTACTATACCCTCACACTACTATATCCCCACTACTATATCCCCCCCACTATATCCCCACACTACTATACCCCCACTACTATATCCCCACAACTACATCCCCACTACTATACCCACACTACTATATCCCCACTACTATATCCCCACACTACTATATCCCCACTACTATATCCCCACTACTATACCCACACACTACTATATCCCCACTACTATACCCACACACTACTATATCCCCACACTACTATATCCCCACACTACTATATCCCCACACTACTATATCCCCACACTACTATACCCCCACACTACTATACCCCCACACTACTATATCCCCACACTACTATATCCCCACACTACTATATCCCCACTACTATATCCCCACACTACTATATCCACACTACTATACCCCCACACTACTATATCCACACTACTATATCCCCCCTACTATATCCCCCCTACTATACCCCCACACTACTATATCCCCCCTACTATACCCCCACACTACTATATCCCCACACTACTATATCCCCACACTACTATACCCCCACACTACTATACCCCCACACTACTATACCCCCACACTACTATATCCCCACTACTATACCCCCACACTACTATATCCCCAACTACTATACCCCCACACTACTATATCCCCACACTACTATATCCCCACACTACTATACCCCCACACTTGATTCCTGGCACATATTTGTTTATCTTTACTAGTGGTTTGCAAAAGTAGTAATTGAGTCTTCACACTTTGTTTTAATTTGAAATACCACAGATATTCCATTTATTTATTTTCTAATAAAAATAACATCAAAGCTGTCAAGGTAAGAAACATCTGCCTAGTTGAGGTGATTGACACTGGCAAAGGTGAGTGGAAAATTATAAATTGTAGGTAGGCCTGTTGATATTATTAATAATAATTGTGTGCAGCACTTAATAAAGGTCAAATAAATAGGCCTATAAAATAAATACATTTAAAAAAAAAAAAAAAACAGTGAAATTATAATAATATGAGCAATAGATCAATAGATCACAGCAGTTGTGCTGTGTCCTGCACGTCATTGCTCTCATCCATGGCCAAAGCAAAAAACTCGAATTCTGACGCTTTCTCATTCAGCTGGTCATACACGTTGTCCCCCAAATCTTCGGTTCGCCTGGTCATAGCAGGTGCGGAGAGACTCACCGCGTTGAGCGCATCCTTCTTGTCAGGACACGCCTCCTCAGCCACAGCAAGCATGCATACTTTAACAAAGTCCCCATCAGTAAACGGCTTTCCATGGGTAGCTAGTAGGTGAGCTACCTTATAGCTAGCTCGGACAGCAGCCTGGTTGATCTGGGTTTGGTGAAGGAATACATTCTGTTGTGCAGCCAGTCCGCATTTCATCCTCCGAATCCTGTCTTCTCTTGTTTGCCCTTGCAAACTAGCATACTCTTTGTGGCGGGTTTCGTATAACGACGCAGATTATATTCTTTGAAAACCGACACACTTTCTTTACATACAAGACAAACTGCACGGTCCTTACACTGAACGAAAAAATAATCGGTGGTCCACTGTTCTTTAAAAACTCTGCACTCTCTGTCAGCTTTTCGCTGACCGCTAGCCATTTTGCTGTCCTGAACACTGACAGTTCTCTGCGCGTGCGCTGCCTGTCACTGCTTGATCGCGAGCATATGACGAAAATTGGGAAAATATGAATAGTTCATTTTATAACTAAATATCAATTTTAATTGATAAAATCAACAAAATACAAGATGCAGACATGTTATTATTTGCCAAAAAGCAATTAAAAAAATAGGCCATGACGACTTTTGGGGATTGCCTCATAGGGCCGGTTCAAGTGGTGGGGGGCAGAGGGGCTGGGGGGCCGGTCAAAGGGGGGTGGCAGGCCGGAGTCGGCCCGCGGGCCGTAGTTTGATGACCCCTGGGTTACACTGTAGATACGGTCAAGGACTTACTGTTTTCATCTTGAAAAATCCAACAATAGTGGATTTTTTTTTAAGTCGTCTTCCTACCAGTTCTGAATGTTGTTCTTCTGTTGGTGGTTACCAACATTTTGAACGTGCACTGCTCAATTATGCCCCCCGCACCCCACCAATCTTCGGACGCTGCGAGTCAAGTTCCGATCCGTTTCAGTCTGTTGTTTTCTAATAATCTCTTACTTTTTTTTTTAGGGCTCAGTTCAAAATACCTAGGGCTCCAGCTCTGAGTAATAGAACCTAACGACGCCACTGCGTCTGAATATGACCATGTTGATGAGTAAATTGGATCGTCAGGGTTCACATGACAGAACCACTGGGATTTTGTCGTTGGAATAGTTAGGAAGACAAGTAGCTATTGTATACTAAAGCCTCGGACACGATGATTTAACCCAGAAGCAGAAGATACAGTGCGATCAGTAATATATCCAGACGGGTTTATTTAGAGAAACGGAGTTATTTCAGCAGTAGGCCTCAGTATGGACCTGTTTGTTTCTTTTTATACTTCATTGCTGAAGAAATAATTTGTTTCTCTAAAATCCAACTCTGTCTCTTTCTTCAGTTCCAGTCTCAGGCACCTCAGATCCACCCCCTGTTCCATCCCGTCCTGCCACCGCAACTCCACCCTCCGATCTACCCCACCATGCCAGCCCAGTCCTACCCCCTGTACCACCCTGTTCTGACAACTTCCTACTACCCTCCACCCTCAATGATGGCGATGAACGAATACCACGTCCCGTCTGTCCAGGAGAAGACTCTAGAAGGAAATGCTGTGTCTCCTGGGACACCACCTAAAGGTGGATGTGTAGACGATGGCTGTGAGAACACTCCCCAGGCTCATGCCACTGATGTGCTCAGATGCGGTAAACAAGATTAAAATATCTCTCAATTTTCCACTGTTGATTATTTTGCACATTCGTTAACTTTGTGATGTTTTCTCTGTCTTAAACTTCCGTTTTACCTCCTTGTCCTGCAATTCGTCCAGATCAACATGTAGCACCAGTACCAGCTGAGTCAGAGCCTGAGCCTCAACCCACCTCCAGTCTGCTACCTGAAATTGTTGGCATTGAGGAGCCTTTATCCTCCAGACCCCCAACTCCAAAGGCACTCACTTTGGGAGAAATAATAAACCTTGTCAACCCAATCCCATCCAGACCCCCAACTCCAACACTACTCCCTTGGGGAGAAAACCTGGATGGTGAGGGTTCTGAGCAGTCCACATCCCCAAGTCTTACATCGTTCAGTTGGGGAGAAATAATGGATGATGTTGACCCAATACCATCCAGACCCTCAACTCCCACATTACTATCTTGGGGAGAAAATTTTGATGTTGTAGACTGCTCAGAACCCTAATCCTCAAGCCTTGCATCACCATCACTTGGTTGGAGAGAAAACCTGGATGGTGAGGGTTCTGAGCGGTCCACATCCCCAAGTCTTACATCACTCACTTGGGGAGAAATAATGGACATTGTTGACCTGCTACCATCCAGACCCCCAACTCCTACATTACTCCCTTGGGTAGAACTACTGGATGAAGCAGATGCTCAGCTGGAGGGGTTCCAGAAGGATGAGGGGCAGATGGATAACATCCTGGAGGAGAAGGTGAAGGGTCTCGCTGTCAGGGAGCAGGACAGAAAAACTAAACAGTTCGAGAAGCCAAAGAAACAGGCTGATGAAAAGACTCCCAAACTCCAACAGCAAGAACACTAAGGTACAGCAGCCAAGTCTTTCTGTAGATCAGAGCCCTGACGGCACGTGCCCTTGTGTCCATATATGGGCACGGGGGTGTGTCTCTGAGCTCACATTTTTAGCTTTTTGATTGGTTTAATGAACACACTGGATGTTGACTTTGCCCTCTGTTCTGTAGGAAGTCCAACTGTACATTCGGGACATTGATCACAGCGTGGACTCCAGGCGTCTGTTGAACGAATTCCTCCCGTTTGGAAACATCACCAAAGCAAAGGTCAGCGACTGATCCCGCCATTTAATTTTCTTCCTTTCCACATAACCCATGTTGGCTTCCCCTGATGTCAAACCCAGTGTGCACTTGCAGTACAATGACACGAGTATGTAGTGCAGGATTTATTTCATATCCCGGATTTTGCAAAACCTGAAATTACATTTAACACAGAAGACATCCATCTGGATGACGGGGAGGTGCGACACCAGAACCCTTGTAATGCTTACTGTTTGCTTTCTGTGTCTCCTCGCTGTCCCCTACAGGTGGTGATGGAGAACGGGTGCTCCAGAGGGTTTGGGTTCGTTACAAAACCATAACAGAAGCCACGACAGCGATCAGGGAGATGAACGGGAAGATGTCGGGGTGGAAGCCGTTGTTTGTGGCTCTGTCGAAGAGTCAAGACAAGCACCAGTCTCGCTATGTCCCGAGAGAGCAGAAGACCAGGAGCAGCCTTCCATTCAAGCCCTGGCCGAGTCACAACCCAGACAAACAGAGGGTCCAGTCTCAGAGTGAGTCACAGTCATCTTTACGGAATGGGTCTTGTTGTTCATTACCTCATGGGTTTGCTACTAAACAAAGCACATGTGGAGCGAATACTTTTGAATGCAATAATATGATCTAGAATAGTGCAATGGGAATATTATATACACCAGGATAAAAGGTTTGATTTAGGTTTTGGTTTTTTTGTTCTAAAAAAAATCTCTCCCCTGCTTTTCTCTTTCAGGTCGTCCCCCTGTGGCATCGACACGTCATGACTGGAAATGAGGAATATTTGAGAAAATAAACATCTCAACTGAAAAATGCTGCACAAGTGCTCTGTCTTTCTCATAGTGAATAGTAAATGGTGTAAATGACTCACATGGCAACCGCAGTAAAGCTGCTGCGCTGTAAATCTGCCCAAATAATCAGCTATAAAACTCCACCTCCTTGATAAAATAGAATTTTAATTCAGCATTCAACACTGAACACCATCAAAACCTCAATGATTAACATCAACTAGTGATGAACCCCCATGTCAGACCCTGAGCCTCCAGACTGCTGAAGACCACGCCCACAGGATATATCATCATTAAACTGCTGTAAGAGAATAATGGATGATGGTCCAGACGCAGGCTCGAACCCCAGTCGTGGCTCCTAAAGAAAGAACCCACTGCTCCAGAAAGTGAGACTGGGGGAGTGAACCCAAGTGCAGAACAGAGAACTGGAAATCCACCCACATCTGGTGTACAGAGGTGTTCTCAGTGCTAGAACGCTCTCCTTTCAAGAACATACTGTAGAAACAAACTGTCAAATAGAACCAACCTCCTCAGGAAACTGTCCAACACTACCTGGGGAGCAGATCCCAGAACTCGGAGCCAAACACCTCTGGCACTGTGCTGTTCCACTGCAGGATACTGTTCACCAGTATGGGTTAGATCGAGTCATGCGCACAAAGTCGACCCACAGCTAAACAAATCATTCTGGATAATCACTGGTATGTTAAATCTAACGCTCCTACCAGTTTTATCGAGATTAGCTGGAATACCGAAGAGGAAGAGCAAAGATGAGATTAATGGATGCGGTGAAGGAGGGCATGAGGACGGTCGGTGTGACAGGAAAAAAAAGATAAGGAGGAGATGGAGGAACATTATACACTGTGGTGACCCCTAATGGGAACAGCCAGAAGAAAGTGAAGACGACGAAGGTGATGAGAGTGAAAAAGACGAAGAAGATGAAGACAGTGAAGATGAAGATGATGAAGGTGAAGAAGGTGAAGTGCAAAGATGAGATTTATGGATGTGGTGAAGGAGGGCATGAGGACGGTCGGTGTGACAGAAAAAAGATAAGGAGGACAGGAGGAGATGGAGAGACATTATACACTGTGGTGACCCCTAATGGGAACAGCCAGAAGAAGGTGAGGAAGATGCAGAAGATGAAAAAGACGAAGAAGGTGAGGGAGACAAAAAAGACGAAGGTGAGGAAGACGAAGGTGAGGAAGACAAAAAAGATGAAGGTGAAAAAGACGAAGAAGGTGAAGGTGAAAAAGACAAAGGTGAGAAAGACGAAGAAGGTGTGGAAGACGAAGAAGGTGAGGAAGACGAAGAAGGTGAGGAAGACGAAGAAGGTGAGGAAGACGAAGAAAAATGTGAAGACGAAGAAGGTGAAAAAGACGAAAAAGATGAAGGTGAAAAAGGTGAAGAAGCCGAAGAAGGTGAAGAAGAAAAATGTGAAGACGAAGAAGGTGAAAAAGACGAAGAAGGTGAGGAAGGTGAAAAAGACGAAGGTGGTGAGGAAGACGAAGAAGGTAAGGACGAAGGTGATGAAGGTGAAAAAGAAGAAGAAAAATGTGAAGACGAAGAAGGTGAAAAAGACGAAGAAGGTGAGGAAGATGAAGGTAAAAAAGAAGAAGAAAAACGTGAAGACGAAGGTGAAAAAGATGAAGGTGAGGAAAGTGAAAAAGACGAAGGTGGTGAGGAAGACGAAGGTGGTGAAGACAGTGAAGACAAAGAAGAAAAATGTGAAGACGAAGATGATGAAGGTGGGATAGCACCACCCCACCTCTGATGAGAAACCAATACGAAAACCAAATGACTCCATGCGCCCACTTTACAGTCACCAGGAATAAGTAGGAAGGCGATGATTAAAATCTCGTAAAAGCTTCATAGTCATGGAGGGCCTGGAGCAAGCACAGTCCACGGCCTGTAGGTTGCTAAAGTGGAGAGAGAGCGACCGCTGCTCACCCGGCGAGGCCCTGTGCCACGCCCAAGTCAAAGCCTGCCCAGTGGAACAACCCTCACTGAGTAACCCGAATAGATCAAGAGCAGAAGCAGGAAAAACTGGAGACCTTCTCCATGGGATTCATCAGCAGTGCTGAGACCCTACAGACCAGACCTGGGCATTTTACGGCCCGTGGGCCGCATCCAGCCTTTTGGTTCATTCTGACCGGCCCGCGTAAGGTTAATTAGAAATTACAAAAACATATTTTCTAATTTTACCTCATGCATTGACTGAATGTGCATTGCTTTTATTTTGAAGTTGTGTTCAACAAAAACGCAATGCGCCCGACATGAACATGACATGAAATCCCACGAAACCTAATCCCGCGATAACTACTTCCGTAATTTGTCCAGACCAACCACAAACTTGTACGTCATCCTTCAAACGGTCCAGCCAATCACGTAGTGTGACGTCACCAGCAGGCGCCGGAGCCCGAGCCGATCTGTAGATCTGATACCTACACCGAATCGACGTTGCTGCGAGCAGGTCACAGGAAGACTTTAGCCCCCAAAATGTCCGCAAAAAGAAGAAAGGTAGATGCCGAATGCAGGGCTTTCAACAAAACATGGACTGCTAAGTATTTATTTAGGTGGGGTTTACATTAGACCGTATCAGCGGATCATCAGATTAACCTTTTTAAAACGATTAGTGTGCACACAGCAACACCAATACACGATTTGCGTGCACACAGCAACACCAATGCACGGATACGCTCGGCTCCGCAGGCATCCTGCGCTCCAAATCACTCCGCCCTGAACAGCGAGTGCCCTCTGGAGGGTGCGCACTCCGGCCCTGCGCAGCTCACAGAGCGCGCGAGTGAAGCACACGAGCAGTGATTCGGGACTGAGCCGCTGTGTGTGTGATCCCAGTGCATGTCGGGCATGCGCGTCACTTACCACTTGCAAGTGGAAGGATGGCAAGCCTAAAGACAATCATAACTACACAATGGGCAGTATTTGCATCAGTATTTGCAGTATTTTCATACTTTTATACTCTTTAATGAAAGGTGATACAAGGCGGAAGTCCGCGCCGCTTTTCAGCAGTCGCGTCACATGACCAACGCCAGCGAATCAGGAAGGTGGATGTCACAGTGACGTTGTCCAATGACGACGCCAGCTAGAGCTCAGCACAGCGTATCCGTGTATTCTCAATGTTTACACAGCACCGGACCAGACACGATCTGGATTGAATACGTGGACGCTGGCGGATTCCCGTTTCCCGGCGTTTCCAGGCGTTTTAATGTAAACGGACAGTGCATCCGCGAAGAAAACGAGACAGATACGGTCTAATGTAAACTTGGCCTTACTGAAGTCAGAGATGAAGCCGTGTGTTTAGTTTGCGGACAGCAGATCCGAAAAACACCAAATGAGGTGATTAGACTACAAATGTGGGCATCATTATTATAATATGATGTATCTTGCTTGATATTTGGAGTAGAAAGACAATATTGTGATGTCTTTATTGTGTTTTGGGGTGAATGTGACTAAAAAAAAAAAAAAAAGGTACAAACGTTCACAGTTTGTTAACCATTGTTTGGGAAATTTGATTGAATAAATGACATTTTTTGTAAAGCAACCTCGTTTTTTCCATACTCTTACCAGCTTGTAAAAACAGTTATTTACTGCTTTATATAAAGAAATACAATTAATATTATGCAGGATTTAGTTCAGCCTTTTGGTCCGGCCCTCCACAAAATCTTCGGTTTCTCATGTGGCCCCATGGAAAAAATAATTGCCCACCCCTGCTACAGACCGTGGACCACATCCTCTGTAGAGGCCCACTGGGACCCACTTACTCTGACTCGGACCTGATGGACGCAAACGACACCAGTGGCGTGACGAGATACAACGATGATCGGTTTATGTTCCAAACTCGTCTTAAGTTCAAAGAAAGGAACAGAACTTCCATTCATGAATTTTTAAAGAGGTTCAGATTAAATTACACAGAGTGACCTTTCCCTGGGCTTGCACCAGCACGGCACTTTATTCTTCAGATTATTTTCATCTTTATAATGTTCATTGTTTTATCAACTCCCGGCTTACTGTGATTAATTTCTGTTACAGAAAAAAATAAAATGTTTGTAATATGTCTGAGCAGCATATTCCATAAGAGAGCACTCTTTATTCAGATTAAAACAGAAAACATAATGAAGGCTGCTGGGTTTTGGTGCAAAATGAAGCGAGTGTGACAGTCAAAGTGTCCAGAAGAACTGTGGCTGCTTCTGGAACATTCTCAGTAAAACCTACAGCTCAGTTCCGTATCAAACTGCACTCGCTGGACCTCAGACTACTATTTTTTTTTTTTTTAAAGCAGAGGGTCGTCTCACACCAGATACTGACTTTGTTTCATTTATTACAGCTTACTGTTTATAATATATATTTTTTTAACATTGGAACATTTCACTTCATTATTTTTAAGCCATTTTTAAATTGTCGACAGCATTTCTTTATACGTGCCTAACGCTACGTTCACACTGCAAGGCTTAATGCTCAATTCCAATTTTTTTGTGAAATCCGATTTTTTTGTGAGGTCGTTCACATTAACAAATATATGCGACTTGTATGTGATCCTCAGTATGAACGAAAAGCAACCTAAAAGTGTTCCGCATGCGCATTGCAGGATACGACGACGTCACACGCAGTGAGCATGGCCAGTGTTTACGGAAGTAAAACCGCCCGGTTGCGGTATGACTCATCCAATCTAGCTTGAATAGCTGTATCCCCCCAAATGGAAATCAGCTCCCTAACCTCTGCGTCCTTCCATTGAGAAGATTCAGAACCTTCACAGCCCGAAGCGTCCCTCGCATTGATGTCATGCGCAGGGGCGCAGATACGTTTTTTGAACTGGGGGGGGACAAAAAACTGGGGGTGACAAAGCTGCCAGCAAACCAACCCCAACCCCGATATGCCTGTCAAACTTGTTGTGGGTTACCATAGCAACCAAGCTCGAGCTCGCAACCTGTGCAGTCTGCGCAGCTCAACCAACCGAATATCAGTCTTTGTTTTATGTGAGTTGTTGCAACTATGTATGTACTGCTGTGCACCTCAATAAACTGAATGGTAATTAGTCTTTTGATTTTTCCGTGAGGTTTGCCTTATGCAAAGAAAGACAGCATAGACGTTTTTTCCTCCCTATAAGTGGGGGGGAACGAACGAGGTGAATTTAAATCTGGGTGGGACGAGTCCCACCCTCTATCTGCGCCCGTGATTATGCGCCATGTTGTTGTAACTTTTTTTGAGAGACCCGCCGCCTACTTCAGCGCAGAATAGTGACGTTTGTGGCTTGTTGATGACGTGTAAGTCGGATGAATGCGACCTGGCGGTTCAGACTGAAGTCGCATATGAAAAGAGCGGATAGGAATCGGAATTAGGACCACATATCCAAACGGCCTGGGTCGGATTTGAAAAAAATCGGATCTGTGTCGTTCATATTGTCAATAAAAGATCGGATACAGGTCACATATGGGCGAAAAGATCGGATTTGAGTCACTTCAGCCCGCAGTGTGAACGTAGCCATGATGTCTGTATAAATCAACCTGTTCTGGAAGGACCCTGACTCTGCAACACTACTAAGCAAGTAACATGAAAACCAAGGAGCCTCCAAACAGGTCAGAGACAAAGTTGTGGAGAAGTATAGATCAGGGTTGGGTTATAAAAAATATCCCAAACTTTGAATATCCCACGGCGCACCATTAAATCCATTATAGCAAAATGGAAAGAATCTGGCACCACTACGAACCTGACAAGAGAAGGCCCCGCCCACCAAAACTCACAGACCGGGCAAGGAGGGCATTAATCAGAGACGCAACAAAGACACCAAAGATAACACTGAAGGAGCTGCAAAGATCCACAGTGGAGATGGGAGTATCTGTCCATAGGACCACTTTAAGCTGTACACTCCACAGAGCGGGGCTTTATGGAAGAGTGGCCAGAAAGAAAAAGCCATTGCTGAAGAAAACACATTTGGGAGTTTGTCCAACAGCATGTGGCAGACTCCACAAACACATGGAAGAACATTCTCTGGTCAAATGAGACTAAAAATTGCTCTTTTTGGCGATCATGGGAAATGCCATGTGTGGCACAAACCCAACACCCTGAGAACGCCATTCCTACAGTGAAGCATGGTGGTGGCAGCATCATGCTGTGGGGATGTTTTTCATCTGCAGGGACAGGAAAGCTGGTCAGGACTGAAGGAAAGATGGATGGCACTAAACACAAGGCAATTCTGGAGGAAAACCTGTTTGAGTCGGACAGAGGTTTGAGACTGGGATGAAGGTTCACGTTCCAGCAGGACAATGACCCTAAACATACTGCTAAAGCTACACTGGAGTGGTTTAAAGGGAAACATTGAAATGTCTTGGAATGTCCTAATCAAAGCCCAGACCTTAATCCAATTGAGAATTTGTGGCATAACTTGAAGATTGCTGTACACCAACACAACCCATCTAGCTTGAAGGAGTTGGAGCAGTTTTTCCTTGAGGAATGGGCAACAATCCCAGTGGTTAGATGTGCTAAGCTAATAGAGACATACCCCAAGAGACTTGCAGCTGTAATTGTAGCAAAAGGTGGCTCTACAAAGTATTGACTTTGGGGGGTGAATACCTATACACACTCCAGATTTCTGGGGGGTTTTCCATCTTATTTTTTGTGTCACAATAAAACACACTACTTGCACCTTTAAAGTTGTGGGCATGTTGTGTAAATCAAATGTTGCTAACCCTCCAAAAATCCATTTTAATTCCAGCTTGTAATGCGACAAAACAGGACAAACACCAAGGGGGATGAATACTTTTGCAGGGCACTGTATATGAAATTAAATCATGCTCGTTCTCCAAGACCTTGGTGTGATATATTATTCTGCACGAAAGTGAGTCAGATGAAAATTTTACAAGTGTGACAAATTACAGAAACATGCTGAGAGTCATCAGCAATCAGAGAGCGTCGTGCAGACAGCGGATCTCTTATAACAAAACTAATCAGGCTTTCACTGGACTTGAGGTCACGTTTAATACCATAAAAGATTATCAAGGTGATTTCTTTCATCTTGAACATGACGCGTCATAATCTGGTGAAAGAATTTATTTCTTGGATGTTCGTATTGGAGGATACGCTCTGAGAGAGGAACTGGATGGAAAATGTGAATCGTTTCAGATAAATAAGGTTCAGCTGACCTGATAACCCTGTCTATGGCATGAGGTGAGTCTGGAGCAAAAAAATAAGCGTGTGCACTGATCAGAGTCCCTCACAGAGCCTGAATCAACATCTGGAATGCAGGTACAGTGGTGCTTGAAAGTTTGTGAACCCTTTAGAATTTTCTATATTTCTGCATAAATATGACCTAAAACATCATCAGATTTTCACACAAGTCCTAAAAGTAGATAAAGAGAACGCAGTTAAACAAATGAGACAAAAATATTATACTCGGTCATTTATTTATTGAGGAAAATGATCCAATATTACATATCTGTGAGTGGCAAAAGTATATGAACCTTTGCTTTCAGTATCTGGTGTGACCCCCTTGTGCAGCAATAACTGCAACTAAACGTTTGCGGTAACTGTTGATCAGTCCTGCACACCGGCTTGGAGGAATTTTAGCCCATTCCTCCATACAGAACAGCTTCAACTCTGGGATGTTGGTGGGTTTCCTCACATGAACTGCTCGCTTCGGGTCCTTCCACAACTTTGACTTTGGCTTGGCCATTCCAAAACATTAACTTTACTCTTCTTTAACCATTCTTTGGTAGAACGACTTGTGTGCTTAGGGTCGTTGTCTTGCTGCATGACCCACCTTCTCTTGAGATTCAAGCCCTGTCCACACGGCAACGGATTCAGGTGAATCTGATAAAATTTTTTATCGTTTCGGCCTCGGTCCACACGGCACCGGCGTTTTGGGTGCCCCACAACGATATTTTTTGAGAACAGTTTCCAGAGTGGAAAAATCTGGCAACGGTGCCGTTGCAAAGTCGTCTGGATGAGTAGAACGGATTTGTTTACGATGACGTCACAACCACATGACTAGAACAAGCAGCACTCTCGCGCGCATCATTCGTAACAACAGAAGAAGGGGTTTATGCGCATGCGTCCTACTTCTTCTATTGTTCTGGTGTCTCCGATGGGACCGTCTTACAGCGCACGTAGAGGTGTGGCATGTGTATTGCATCGTTTTCAGCAAGCGTTGCGTTGCCATACGTACCTGATATTTTACTGATCCGTTGCCCATGTGGACGTGATATTTTTTTTACCCGCTAAAAAAAAAATCTCGTTGCCGTTGTCGTGTGGCTGTAGCCTCAGTTCATGGACAGATGTCCTGACATTTTCCTTTAGAATTCGCTGGTATAATTCAGAATTCATTGTTCCATCAATGATGGCAAGCCATCCTGGCCCAGATGCAGCAAAACAGGCCCAAACCATGATACTACCACCACCATGTTTCACAGATGGGATAAGGTTCTTATGCTGGAATGCAGTGTTTTCCTTTCTCCAAACATAACGCTTCTCATTTAAACCAAAAAGTTCTATTTTGGTCTCATCCGTCCACAAAACATTTTTCCAATAGCCTTCTGGCTTGTCCACGTGATGTTTAGCAAACTGCAGATGAGCAGCAATGTTCTTTTTGGAGAGCAGTGGCTTTCTCCTTGCAATCCTGCCATGCACACCATTGTTGTTCAGTGTTCTCCTGATGGTGGACTCATGAACATTAACATTAGCCAATATGAGAGAGGCCTTCAGTTGCTTAGAAGTTACCCTGGGGTCCTTTGTGACCTCGCCGACTATTACACGCCTTGCTCTTGGAGTGATTTTTGTTGGTCGACCACTCCTGGGGAGGGTAACAATGGTCTTGAATTTCCTCCATTTGTACACAATCTGTCTGACTGTGGATTGGTGGAGTCCAAACTCTTTAGAGATGTTTTTGTAACCTTTTCCAGCCTGATGAGCATCAACAACGCTTTTTCTGATACACTTCCACAAACGTGTTGTGAAGATCAGACTTTGATAGATCCCTGTTCTTTAAATAAAACAAGGTGCCCACTCACACCTGATCGTCATCCCATTGATTGAAAACACCTGACTATAATATTTTTGTCTCATTTGTTTAACTGGGTTCTCTTTATCTACTTTTAGGACTCGTGTGAAAATCTGATGATGTTTTCGGTCATATTTATGCAGAATTATAGAAAACTCTAAAGGGTTCACAAACTTATACGATATAATGAAGGTTTACTGTGTACCTGACTCACCATTTGCAGGTAAATTCTGGATCACTTTGACCGCAGCGTCAAACCTTTGCTCATGGATGGATCTGGTTTCATCCTCCATCATGGCTCTTATCAAAAATGAACAGATTGCTAAATTAAACCTGGAGAGAGAAGAACAGGAGAAGAGCTGGGGTTTCAGCAAGTTTTAACAAGAGATGCTGTCAGGAGGAGACATGTAAAGCCGGTTATTCATTACAGCACTGCCTGTGAAGTTGCATATTATTTCAATATTCATATTAATATTATTTATGTCAGTTGTTTCCATGGTTATAAGCATGTTTATATCCTACATACAACAAAAGCATCTCCCTATTGTCCTTAACGACACACCAAACATGGCGACATGCCACACACTTTTTCTCTCTCAACCCGAATTCAACATAAACAACAAAACAGTTAATGAATAATAAATGCCAATAAAACAAACACCAACTCAATCTCTTACCATTTGTTTCGCACCTGCGATAAACAAGGCGACCTGAACTTGGGATGAAAACCCTAATGACAGCTCAACAAAGCAGCTGGGAATTGTAGTTCTCTTACACACAAACAGACGAAGCAGCATTGACTTAAAGAACTACAAGTACCACAATGCACCGCGCAAAGGTCCTGCTAAACAGGAAGTGTAGTCTGGACCTCGGCTTTACTCGTTGCCCTACAAACCGTCCAAGTGTTCCAAATCGTGCAAAAACATTCATTAATGATTTTTACTGTATAATTATAATATTTCATAAACTTTACCAGACGCTACAATTAGCTGCGTCACTCCCGGAAGTAGAAAATTGTTCCTGCGACTGGATTCAAGGAAATGTCGGAAAACTACATATCCCGACATGCCTTTCTTTCTACTCATAACGTTTTTATGATGTGTTTTTATTCACCTAGGTTTATAATTCAGTCGTATGATATCAGGTACGCAAAATATACATCTAAAATTTTATGCTTTTTAGGCTTGGTTGTTATTTTTATTAAAATGTTATCAATAAATTGTCGCCATTTTCGGTTACTGAATTCACCCATTTAAGAATTGGATTTTAAGAAATATATATATATTATAGCTACATTATTGTATTTGGATATTGTATTTAAACACTAAAAATGTGAAGGTGAATAATCAACCAATCTGTTTTCAACTCTGCTCCATTTGGACAAATCAGATTGCGTCCTGTTATCCGGAACTTCCGGTTCTCTTCTTCTACCTTCTTAACAACTTATTCGCGAGCTAAACTAAACAACATACACTTCTTTGTAATGATTTTATTTCTTTGTAAGCAAGTTGTGAAACAAACAAAAAATAAAAAAATAAAAATCCCCTGAAAATTAATTTAGGCGATTTACTTCCGGGTGTCACCATGCGCCCATACTCGTATACTACCGTACTATATAGTATGTCAGAAATAGTGCGCGAGTTGTGGGGCTGTATACTAGTTCGTAAGTTAGTATGCGTAGTGAGAACTCAAACCTCGCAACATCAAATTATTTTTAAAATAAAGGAATGCATATGATAAACAAACAAATAAATACATGCGTGTAATTATAAATCAAAGTGAAACAACCGTAAATTGTTTTTAAAACGGTATATTTAAGAAAATTAAATACGTTTGGACAATTTACTTCCGGGTGTCGCTGCACGCCATGGCAATGACCAATCTTGTATACTACCGTACTATACAGTATGTCAGGAATAGTGCGCCTGCTATGGTGATGTATACTAGTTAGTACGCTAGTATTATGTGTGGCTTTAGAATATCAAACAAATAAAGCAATAAATACACACGTTTATGTATTTTATTATATTTATATCTATCTATCTACTTACACACACCTTAAAATATTTTTAAATTTATATCATCATATTTATTTCAATTTGCATGTTACAACCCCGATTCCAAAAAAGTTGGGACAAAAGTACAAATTGTAAATAAAAACGGAATGCAATGATGTGGAAATTTCAAAATTCCATATTTTATTCAGAATAGAACATAGATGACATATCAAATGTTTAAAGTGAGAAAATGTATCATTTAAAGAGAAAAATTAGGGGATTTTAAATTTCATGACAACAACACATCTCAAAAAAGCTGGGACAAGGCCATGTTTCCCACTGTGAGACATCCCCTTTTCTCTTTACAACAGTCTGTAAACGTCTGGGGACTGAGGAGACAAGTTGCTCAAGTTTAGGGATAGGAATGTTAACCCATTCTTGTCTAATGTAGGATTCTAGTTGCTCAACTGTCTTAGGTCTTTTTTGTCGTATCTTCCGTTTTATGATGCGCCAAATGTTTTCTATGGGTGAAAGATCTGGACTGCAGGCTGGCCAGTTCAGTACCCGGACCCTTCTTCTACACAGCCATGATGCTGTAATTGATGCAGTATGTGGTTTGGCATTGTCATGTTGGAAAATGCACGGTCTTCCCTGAAAGAGACGTCGTCTGGATGGGAGCATATGTTGCTCTAGAACCTGGATATACCTTTCAGCATTGATGGTGTCTTTCCAGATGTGTAAGCTGCCCATGCCACACGCACTAATGCAACCCCATACCATCAGAGATGCAGGCTTCTGAACTGAGTGCTGATAACAACTTGGGTCGTCCTTCTCCTCTTTAGTCCGAATGACACGGCGTCCCTGATTTCCATAAAGAACTTCACATTTTGATTCGTCTGACCACAGAACAGTTTTCCACTTTGCCACAGTCCATTTTAAATGAGCCTTGGCCCAGAGAAGACGTCTGCGCTTCTGGATCATGTTTAGATACGGCTTCTTCTTTGAACTATAGAGTTTTAGCTGGCAACGGCGGATGGCACGGTGAATTGTGTTCACAGATGATGTTCTCTGGAAATATTCCTGAGCCCATTTTGTGATTTCCAATACAGAAGCATGCCTGTATGTGATGCAGTGCCGTCTAAGGGCCCGAAGATCACGGGCACCCAGTATGGTTTTCCGGCCTTGACCCTTACGCACAGAGATTCTTCCAGATTCTCTGAATCTTTTGATGATATTATGCACTGTAGATGATGATATGTTCAAACTCTTTGCAATTTTACACTGTCGAACTCCTTTCTGATATTGCTCCACTATTTGTCGGCGCAGAATTAGGTGGGGTTTACATTAGACCGTATCAGCGGATCATCAGATTAACGTTTTTAAAACGATTAGCATGCACACAGCAACGCCAATACACGATTCGCCTGCACATAGCAACGCCAATACACGGATACGCTCGGCTCCGCAGGCATCCTGCGCTCCAAATCACTCCGCCCTGAACAGCGAGTGCCCTCTGGAGGGTGCGCACTCCGGCCCTGCGCAGCTCACAGAGCGCGCGAGTGGAGCGCACGAGCAGTGATTCGGGACTGAGCCGCTGTGTGTGTGATCTCAGTGCATGTCGGGCATGCGCGTCACTTACCACTTGCAAGTGGAAGAATGGCAAGCCTAAAGACAGTCATAACTACACAGTGGGCAGTATTTGCATCAGTATTTGCAGTATTTTCATACTTTTATACTCTTTAATGAAAGGTGATACAAGGCGGAAGTCCGCGCCGTTTTTCAGCAGTCGCGTCACATGACCAACGCCAGCGAATCAGGAAGGTGGATGTCACAGTGACGTTGTCCAATGACGACGCCAGCTAGAGCTCAGCACAGTGTATCCGCGTATTCTCAATGTTTACACAGCACCGGACCAGACACGATCTGGATTGAATACGTGGACCCTGGCAGATTCCCGTTTCCCGGCGTTTCCAGGCGTTTTAATGTAAACGGACAGTGCATCCACGAAGAAAACGAGACAGATACGGTCTAATGTAAACTTGGCCTTAGGGGGATTGGTGATCCTCTTCCCATCTTTACTTCTGAGAGCTGCTGCCACTCCAAGATGCTCTTTTTATACCCAGTCATGTTAATGACCTATTGCCAATTGACCTAATGAGTTGCAATTTGGTCCTCCAGCTGTTCCTTTTTTGTACCTTTAACTTTTCCAGCCTCTTATTGCCCCTGTCCCAACTTTTTTGAGATGTGTTGCTGTCATGAAATTTCAAATGAGCCAATATTTGGCATGAAATTTCAAAATGTCTCACTTTCGACATTTGATATGTTGTCTATGTTCTATTGTGAAGACAATATCAGTTTTTGAGATTTGTAAATTATTGCATTCCGTTTTTATTTACAATTTGTACTTTGTCCCAACTTTTTTGGAATCGGGGTTGTAGATTTGGCACAGTTTTATGCCGGATGCCCTTCTTGATGCAACCCTCCCCGATTTATCCAGGGTTGGGACCGGCACCAAGAGTACGCTTATGCACCCCAAGTGGCTGGATGTACAGAGCTGCAGTAATTACATGCCCCTTTTCCACCAAAGCAGTTCCAGGGCTGGTTCGGGGCCAGTGCTTAGTTTGGAACCAGGTTTTCTGTTTCCACTGACAAAGAACTGGCTCTGGGGCCAGAAAAACCGGTTCCAGGGTAGCACCAGCTCTTTGCTGGGCCAGAGGAAAGAACCGCTTACATCAGCGGGGGGGGGCGGAGTTGTTAAGACCAACAACAATAGCAAGACTGTGAAAGGTCGCCATTTTTAAATAACCGACGAGATACACTCCTGTTCAAAAGTTTGGGGTCACCCACCAGACGATTTTGTGTTTTCCATGAAAAGTCACACTTTTATTTACCACCATCAGTTGTAAAATGAATAGAAAATATAGTCAAGACATTTTTCTGGCCATTTTGAGCATTTAATCGACCCCACAAATGTGATGCTCCAGAAACTCTGCTCAAAGGAAGGTCAGTTTTATAGCTCCTCTAAAGAGCTAAACTGTTTTCAGCTGTGCTAACATGATTGTACAAGGGTTTTCTAATCATCCATTAGCCTTCTGAGGCAATGAGCAAACACATTGTACCATTAGAACACTGGAGTGATAGTTGCTGGAAATGGGCCTCTATACACCTATGGAGATATTGCACCAAAAACCAGACATTTGCAGCTAGAATAGTCATTTACCACATTAGCAATGTATAGAGTGGATTTCTGATTAGTTTAAAGTGATCTTCATTGAAAAGAACAGTGCTTTTCTTTCAAAAATAAGGACATTTCAAAGTGACCCCAAACTTTTGAACGGTAGTGTATCATGGATGCAATAAAGCAGCAGTCATCCATTATTGTTGTTGTTGTTGTTGCTTCTTCTTCTTCTCCGTGTTGTTGTTGCTTCGATATTCGCGCCAAGGTTTATGCAAACGCAGCGACGTAACTGACATATACAGTAACGTAATGACGTGTCTTCCCTTAGCACCCCGAGCTATAGAAAAGCAAACTGGTTCTCAGCTGGCTCGCAAGTTGAACGAGTTGTGAACCAGCACCAGCACTGGGCCCGAACCAGCCCTGGAACTGATTTGGTGGAAAAGGGATAACAGAGGGATACAATTGATGAGCCACACCATGAAACTATGGGAAAGGGTATTTGGAGGCGAGATTGAGAAGAGAGGTAGCAATCTGTGAACAGCAGTACGGGTTTATGCCAAGGAAGAGCACGTCAGATGCAATTTTTGCTTTAAGGATGTTAATGGAGAAGTACAGGGAAGGCCAGAGAAAGCTACATTGTGTGTTTGTAGACCTGGAGAAGGCATACGATAGAGTGCCGAGAGATGAGTTATGGTATTGTATGAGAAAGTGTGGAGTGAATGAGAAGTATATTAGAGGGGTGAGAACAGTGAAACAGCAGTGAGGTGTGCAGTTGGAACGACTGAATGGTTCAAGGTGAAGGTGGGACTCCATCAAGGATCTGCTTTGAGTCCTTTCTTTTTTGCCGTTGTGATGGATGGCTTGACGGACGAAGTGAGGCAAGAGTCACCATGGAACATGATGTTTGCGGATGATATTGTGATATGTGGTGAAAGGAGGATGAGCCAGAGAAGATCGTTGGTATGAGTGAGGAGTTAAAGAAGCCATTTTTGTCAACCTGGAACGGCCATCACAGGTGGTGGTCTAAGGCTACATCCACACGACAACGGCAACGAGATTTTATTAAAAAAAAATCACGTCCACATGGGCAACGGATCAGTAAAATATCAGGTACATATGGCAACGCAACGCTTGCTGAAAACGATGCAATACACATGCCACACCTCTAGGGGCGCTGTAAGACGGTCCCATCAGAGACACCAGAACAATAGAAGTAAATGCATGCGCATAAACCATAGATATACATAGAAGACTAGATCCCTCGTCCCCGTTGCCCGTCAACGAAGTCGAACGTCCGCACATGGCGGCCATCTTACCTCAGACAGCTGGCTTACCCATTACATTGTGTTGGTAGCGATATGTACTTTTCAGATGACCGTAACTTCCTCAAATTTCAATCGATATTCAAACGGTTTGGTTTGTTATATATAAAAAAAAACAAACGGAAGTATGTATTTATGATATTAATGATGAATAATCATTTTATGTTTTAAAAAAAATACATGCTGAAATTCCTATGCTGTGAGAAGCCTAACACTGCATACTTGTGGATAACTGCGGCCTTAGGACAAATAACCATACAATTTATTTCCAATTTTTAGTGAAAATATTTTTACATGTGATAGGGCTGTAGGGGAGGCGGCATGGTGGTGTAGTGGTTAGCGCTGTCGCCTCACAGCAAGAAGGTCCGGGTTCGAGCCCCGTGGCCGGTGAGGGCCTTTCTGTGCGGAGTTTGCATGTTCTCCCCGTGTCCGCGTGGGTTTCCTCCGGGTGCTCCGGTTTCCCCCACAGTCCAAAGACATGCAGGTTAGGTTAACTGGTGACTCTAAATTGACCGTAGGTGTGAATGTGAGTGTGAATGGTTGTCTGTGTCTATGTGTCAGCCCTGTGATGACCTGGCGACTTGTCCAGGGTGTACCCCGCCTTTCGCCCGTAGTCAGCTGGGATAGGCTCCAGCTTGCCTGCGACCCTGTAGAAGGATAAAGCGGCTAGAGATAATGAGATGAGATGAGATACTGATATAAACATCTACAATTAAAACACACACAGACACACACATCATCTTGTCATCAAAGTCAGTACTTTGATTTCCTGTAATTCATAATGTGAGTGCTGGGCTGTGCTTGCGTATACGTCAAAATTTCAGCAAGATAAGAGTATAAACATTTAAGCATCTCAATGGTCTTACCTCAGTGTATCGCAAATTCTGTGGAAAAGCTTGCCTGTGGTATGATGGCCGCCCTGTGCGGACGTTCTGGAATACGCGGTGAGGCATCTAGTCTTCTATGTATATCTATGGCATAAACCCCTTCTTCTACCCGGCGTGAAGCACTCACAGGAACAAACACACAACAAGAAGAAGATGGCTGCGACTACGCGAGGAAATCGTGCCTTCTGTGTGTACAAATTAGTTTTATTAGTGTGCATAGTTTTATATAACTTAATTTTCTTATTGTGTGTGAACATTTTGAAAAGCAGTCTTATCCAATAAAAAAAAGAAATTCAAGAAATGGTTCAGTTACTTGTTTATTTAAAAGAAAAGCTGTATACAAAAGTGAATGCAATGCAGTGGTTCATACAAAACAGCGAGAGTGCTGCTTGTTCTAATCATGTGGTTGTGATGTCATCGTAAACAAATCCGTTCTACTCATCCAGACGACTTCGCAACGGCGCCGTTGCCAGATTTTTCCACTCTGGAACCCGTTCTCAAAAAATATCGTTGTGGGGCACCCAAAATGCCGGTGCCGTGTGGACGCCAGGCCAAAACGATAAACAATTTTATCAGATTCACCTGAATCTGTTGCCGT
Source organism: Neoarius graeffei (assembly GCF_027579695.1). Taxonomy (NCBI): domain Eukaryota; kingdom Metazoa; phylum Chordata; class Actinopteri; order Siluriformes; family Ariidae; genus Neoarius; species Neoarius graeffei. The sequence continues at coordinate 96,712,741 of NC_083573.1, forward strand.
GTGGACAGGGCCTAAAGGCCTCTGCATGCTCTTGCGACAAGGCTTTCGCAGATAGCTTTTCGCAGACAGTTGTAATTTATCGTTGAGTGGGGAGTAATAGGCGTGCGCCATGTTATTCACCGCCACAACGCAAGGGGGCGCAAAGTCGCTAGGAGTAGTTGGTGGGTGTGGTTAGTGGAGTGTTTATCCTCCGGTTACTTATAATGACTAGAACTGGAGTCGTATAGATGTACGTACTTCCTCAATCAATCGCTCTTCATGCTGCTCCATCTTCGCTCGTGTTTTTAAAAATGCCGGTCGTGAAAACAAACCAAACCGGGAAAGTAGGGAAGCGGAAGTGCGTGTACAGCGGATGTAGAGTGGACCAATCAGAGCCCTCTTGTCTGCGACGCTGTCTGCGAGGCTTCTGCGGTGGTCACAATTTTTGGGAGGTGCACGCAGAGCGTCTGCGAAGGTGGGGGGGCTACGCAGATGCCATCTGCGACGCCGTCTGCGAGGACTGCGTTGTCAGCATAAATTGGCCTTTAGACATCATTTATCAGCCACCTACAATGCAGTCCTTGGCACACTTCCCAGACAACTGATGAATGCACACCAAAACCCAGCTGTTTTCAGTGACTCACAGGAGGACAGAGAGAACCAACGATCCATTGATCACCCCAACGACTCTCTAGGCCATTCACACCCAGCCCCCAGTGACCCACACCAACAGGATGACTCAACGACACCTAATGATTGCTTTTCATCCATGAGAGGATAAATACCTGATACTCCCTATTAGTCAGACAGAACTGAAGAAGCCTTTCGGATGAGAGGTGAAATGTCTTCAAGAATCTTCAAGCAAGTCCAGTTGTTCCGTTTTACCACCCACAGTTTACTATGACCTGGATGACTGAAAATCTTCACAGACATGAGGATGAGCTGGGTTTGGAGAGATGGAGGGACGCATTGGAACGAAGAGGAATGAAGGTGAACAGGAGCAAAACAGAATACATGTGCATCAGTGAGAATGGGGATGAGAGTGTAGTGAAGATGCAAGGACCAGCCGTAAAGAAAGTTGGTGAATTCAAGTACCCGGGGTCAACTGTGCAGGAAAATGGGGGCTGCGATAGTGAGGTGAGAAAGAGAGGGAGTGCAGGCAGGGTGGAGCAGTTGGAGAAGGATTTCGGGAGTCATTTGTGATCGGAAAGTCCCAGCAAAAGTGAAAGGTAAGATGTATAAGACAGTAGTGAGACCAGCTGTGATGTACGGATTGGAGACCGTACCCTTAACGAAGAGACAGGAGGCAAAGTTGGAGGTGGCGGAGTTGAGGATGTTAAGGTTTGTGATGGGAGGTTGGACAGGATAAGGAACGAGCACATCAGAGGGACAGAGCATGTGGAGAGCTTGGGAATTAAGCTCAGAGAGATGAGACGGAGATGGTACGGGCACATCCTGAGAAGAGATGTTGGAAGGAGGATGTTGAGGATGGAACTGCCAGGCACACGAAATGAGGAAGGGCAAAGAGGAGATACATGGATGTGGTGAGAGAGGACATGAAAGTGGTAGAGAAGGATGCGGAAGACAGGGAGCAATGGAGATGAAAGATCTGCTGTGGCGACCCCTAATCGGGAGCAGCCAAAAGAATAAGAAGATTTATATTTATTTATACTACTCATGTTGTTTGTTATCAACATATATATATATATATTAGTGCTGTCAAAAATGTCGCGTTATTAACGCGTTAACTTGACTCAATTTTAACGGCGATAATTTTCTTATTGCGAGATTAACGCTCTGTGACATGATGTAGGTTTTTCATAAGCTTTTGAAACTGCCAGGAATTTGGAACAGAGACTTTGCTTAGAAAAACGATAGCAGCTAGACTGTAATGCCACACCCCGCACAGCCAGAGTCCTCTGCCCTCCCCCAAAGAACCAGCGTGGGCAGGGCGCGCTAGCCCCGCGCCTTGGGATGAAGAGCCACGGTGCTCGGCTTAGGTTTCGTTTTCCCATCGGCGGCTCCAGCCCGACTTTGCAGTGGCTGTGACAAGACGTGTTATGCTCTGCAATAAAAAAAAACAACATTGGTACAAAGCAAGCCCATTCACTTTTTTATGCTGATAAGAGAATTACAATGGTTTTTCATGTGACAAAAATGTGCGAGGGCAGCACGGTGGTGTAGTGGTTAGCGCTGTCGCCTCACAGCAAGAAGGTCCGGGTTCGAGCCCCGTGGCCAGTGAGGGCCTTTCTGTGCGGAGTTTGCATGTTCTCCCCGTGTCTGCGTGGGTTTCCTCCGGGTGCTCCGGTTTCCCCCACAGTCCAAAGACATGCAGGTTAGGTTAACTGGTGACTCTAAATTGACCGTAGGTGTGAATGTGAATGGTTGTCTGTGTCTATGTGTCAGCCCTGTGATGACCTGGCGACTTGTCCAGGGTGTACCCCGCCTTTCGCCCGTAGTCAGCTGGGATAGGCTCCAGCTTGCCTGCGACCCTGTAGAACAGGATAAAGCGGCTACAGATAATGAGATGAGATGAATGAGATGAGATTCTATATTTCCTCTTCATGTTGTCACTTGATTTTATGGACCACACTGGAAATAAATGTTTTCACTTTCTTGTGTCATCCATGTATTTTTAATGTATTTACAATTGTTTGTATGTATTTACATTGAATTTATTCAATAAAATCAATCAAAACGTGTTGAAATTAGTTTATAAGATTTACTTCCGGGTGTTAGTGTGTGTCGCCATGGCAACATCCTGTCCAATCTTGTACACTACCGTACTGCACAGTATGTCAGGAATAGTGTTCCAGCTTTATTAGTTAGTATGTAAGTATTATATGCATATTTAAAATATATAACAAAGAAAGCAACACACTTATTTATTTACTTCTGAAAATATCCTCAAATTAGTTTATAGGTTTCACTTCCGGGTGTTAGTGTGCGTCGCCATGGTAACATCCCGTCCCTTTTTGTACACTAGCGTACTGCGCAGTCTGTGAGGAGCAGTGCGCGTGCTGTGGTGATGAGCACTGGTTAGTGTGTAAGTGTGTGTGTGAGTGCTGGTAGGAATCCTGAGCGCCGGAGGAGGGAGCTTTTCTCCTCTGAGAGAGAGAGAGAGAGAGAGGGAAGAGCCGGAGGGAGTCAGTGTGCTATGCGGAGACATGTAAGATGGCAGAGCTGCAGATGTTGTTAGAGGAAGAGATTCCTGCGGGGAAGAGAGCGCTGCTGGAGAGCCACCAGAACCTGAGCAGGGTCGCGGATTACTGCGAGAACAACTATGTCCAGGTAAAGCTGAGCGATCTGTCTCTCTCTCTCTCTCTCTCTCTCACACCGGAAGTGAGGAGGGAAGCGTGCGGTGTGTCCCTCCTGTGTGTGCGCGCGCTATTGTCGGGAACATGGAGAGGAAATAAAGGGTGTAAAGTGAATAAGCGCCGCGCCGCTCCGGTCCTCACACACTCCTCACACACTCCTCCACTTTCTCCGGCTCTTACTCCACTCTTTCCAGCACTCTTTCTTTCTTTTCTCTTCTTTAAGTGTGTGTGGATTATCCCGAGGGTGTGTCGAGGCGAGTGGTGTAAAGCGCCGCGGTGTTTGGGGTCCGGCTGAGGAGGAGGGGGGATGATGGTTGAGGGAGATGATGATGATGATGGTGGTTGAGGGGGTTGAGGGAGATGATGATGGTTGAGGATGATGATGATGATGATGATGGTTGAGGGAGATGATGATGGTTGAGGATGATGATGATGATGGTTGAGGGAGATGATGATGGTTGAGGGGGTTGAGGATGATGATGATGGTTGAGGGGGTTGAGGGAGATGATGATGATGATGATGATGGTTGAGGGAGATGATGATGGTTGAGGATGATGATGATGGTTGAGGGAGATGATGATGGTTGAGGATGATGATGATGATGATGATGATGGTTGAGGGAGATGATGATGGTTGAGGGAGATGATGATGATGATGATGATGATGGTTGAGGGAGATGATGATGATGGTTGAGGGAGATGATGATGATGGTTGAGGGGGTTGAGGGAGATGATGATGGTTGAGGGAGATGATGATGATGATGATGATGGTTGAGGGGGTTGAGGGAGATGATGATGGTTGAGGGAGATGATGATGATGGTTGAGGATGATGATGATGATGATGGTTGAGGATGATGATGATGATGATGATGATGGTTGAGAGGGTTGAGGGAGATGATGATGGTTGAGGGAGATGATGATGGTTGAGGGGGTTGAGGGAGATGATGATGGTTGAGGGGGTTGAGGGGGTTGAGGGAGATGATGATGGTTGAGGGGGTTGAGGGAGATGATGATGGTTGAGGGGGTTGAGGGAGATGATGATGGTTGAGGGAGATGATGATGGTTGAGGGAGATGATGATGATGGTTGAGGGAGATGATGATGGTTGAGGGAGATGATGATGGTTGAGGGAGATGATGATGGTTGAGGGGGTTGAGGGAGATGATGATGGTTGAGGGAGATGATGATGATGATGATGATAATTGAGGGGGTTGAGGGAGATGATGATGCTCCTCTTCCTCCTCAAACACTCTGTTTCACTGGGAATCAGTTTAAAGGGTTGGGGTGCTAAAACTTTTTCACCAAACTCTTTTTAACTCTTGATGTCTCTCTCTCTCGTAAACTTAAGCTCCTTAGTTGGAATTGTTTTTTGTTTGTTTGTTTGTTTTTGTTTGTTTACTTTTAGACACAATTTGGCCAACTAACTTAATTTCGTCTGAGTTTATTTTACGGGAGCAGTGCGGACAGCTCAGTCTGGACTTTAGCGTTGCAAAATTAACAACAAACATTGGGTTTTCTAGGATTTTGTTTTTCTCCAGATTTTTTGTTTGTTTGTTTCCTGTCTTTATAAATAATAATAATAATAATAATAATAATAATACCACCAGTGGTTTATTATTATTATTATTTATCTCGTCTCTCATCTCATCATCTTCCGCTTATCTGGGGCCGGGTCGCAGAGGCAGCAGTCTAAGCATGGAAGCCCAAACTTCCCTTTCCCCAGACACCTCGGCCAGCTCCTCGGGAAGAACACCAAGGCGTTCCCAGGCCAGCCGAGAGACATAGTCCCTCCAGCGTGTCCTGGGTCTTCCCCGGGGCCTCCTCCCGGGGGGACATGCCTGGAACACCTCCCCAGGGAGGAGTCCAGGAGGCATCCGAAAGAGATGCCCGAGCCACCTCAGCTGATTCCTCTCGATGTGGAGGAGCAGCGGCTCTACTCCGAGCGCCTCCCGAGTGACTGTGCTTCTCACCCCATCTCTAAGGGAGCGCCCAGCCACCCTGCGAAGGAAACTCATTTCAGCCGCTTGTATCCGCGATCTTGTTCTTTCGGTCATTACCCAAAGCTCATGACCAGATAATCTCATCTCATTCATCTCATTATCTCTAGCCGCTTTATCCTGTTCTACAGGGTTGCAGGCGAGCTGGAGCCTATCCCAGCTGACTACGGGCGAAAGGCGGGGTACACCCTGGACAAGTCGCCAGGTCATCACAGGGCTGACACATAGACACAGACAACCATTCACACTCACATTCACACCTACGGTCAATTTAGTGTCACCAGTTAACCTAACCTGCATGTCTTTGGACTGTGGGGGAAACCGGAGCACCCGGAGGAAACCCACGCGGACACGGGGAGAACATGCAAACTCCGCACAGAAAGGCCCTCGCCGGCCACGGGGCTCGAACCCGGACCTTCTTGCTGTGAGGCGACAGCGCTAACCACTACACCACCGTACCGCCCTATTATTATTATTATTATTATTATTATTATTATTATTATTTTAAAATATATAATAATAATAATACCACCAGTGGTTGATTTTTCTTCTTCTTCTTCTTCTTCTTCTTTTATTTTATTTTTTTATAATAGTAATACCACCAGTGGTTAATTATTATTATTATTATTATTATTATTATTATTATTATTATAATAAATCAACCACTGGTGGTGGTATTATTATTATTATTATTATTATAATAAATCAACCACTGGTGGTGGTATTATTATTATTATTATTATTATTATTATTATTATAATAAATCAACCACTGGTGGTGGTGGTATTATTATTATTATTATTATTATTATTATTATTATAAATCAACCACTGGTGGTGGTATTATTATTATTATTATTATTATTATTATTATAATAAATCAACCACTGGTGGTGGTATTATTATTATTATTATTATTATTATTATTATAATAAATCAACCACTGGTGGTATTATTATTATTATTATTATTATTATTATTATTATAATAAATCAACCACTGGTGGTGGTATTATTATTATTATTATTATTATAATAAATCAACCACTGGTGGTGGTATTATTATTATTATTATTATTATTATTATTATTATTATAAATCAACCACTGGTATTATTATTATTATTATTATTATTATTATAATAAATCAACCACTGGTGGTGGTATTATTATTATTATTATTATTATTATTATTATTATAATAAATCAACCACTGGTGGTGGTATTATTATTATTATTATTATTATTATTATAATAAATCAACCACTGGTGGTGGTATTATTATTATTATTATTATTATTATTATTATAATAAATCAACCACTGGTGGTATTATTATTATTATTATTATATATATTTAAAAAAATAATAATACCATCAGTGGTTGATTTTTTTATTATTATTATTATTATTATTAATAGTGAATATATTATTATTTGTTTTTGTTGTTTAGGCGTGGTACAAAAAGCAGTATTGCGTTTTCAATAAATCAATCCGTTCAGTGGTGCTTTATTTAACATCTAAATAAGTTCTGAACTATTCACTCACTTTCACTGATAAGTAAATAAACAATTCTGAACAGGAGGAAAAAATCTAAACATCTGCAGAAACTTGAACATTTCACTGGATTAAGTACAAAATCGTAACACGTCAGCTGCTTTTAGTGAGTTTGTAATTAATTTAAAAGTGTATAATTATAGAGAAACACACATTTTTGAGACTGTTCGAACATAATTTATCTCGGTATTGATGATTAGCGTGTCACCGAGCCGTGAACAGTAAGAGTGGAGGTGTTGAGGCGGAGTGAGGTGTGTCTGTAACGCTGATGAATGTGTGTAAGCAGTGGATGAACGTGTGCAGCTTCAGTCCCTGTTCCCCTGAAAACCTCCTGCTTTCATCCCTCCTGAGTCTCACCATCTGACCTGATGATATTTCCGGGAGAGGATCTGATGGATAAACGATTACGGATGAACCGCTCGAACACTTTCGCTCCGTACGGCTCTCGTTCCTTCGTGTGTGAGACACGGAGTGTGTTTTCCCTCCTGATGCTGCTTCCTCTCTTTATCTTCCCTCAGTTCATTTGATTCAGTTGATTTGATTTTAATCCAGCTGCAGGTTTCTGGTTTTGTTTTGTGAGAATAAGCAGTAAGAGTCACACAGGTGTTCAGTGAACGGTGTTCTAATGTGGTCCTTAAAGTTCATCAGGTTTTCCTGAGAGAAAAGATAAGGGAAAAAAATCTGAGCTGAACACAGACACTACTGAACGCATGCACAGATGCTACTGAGCGAACACAGATGCTACTGAGCGAACACAGCTTTGCGGGCGCTCCCGAACGAACGCAGATGCAGGCACGCACAGACACTATTGAAGAAAGCAGCCCTGCAGGCGCTCCTGAACGAAAGCAGGTGCTACTGAACGAATACAGCCCTGCAGGCGCTACTGAACAAAAGCAGGCGCTACTGAATGAGATCAGACGCTATTGAAGAACGCAGCCCCGCAAGTGCAGGCTCTACTAAACGAGCGCAGGTGCAACTGAACGAGCGCAGGCGCACACAGCCACTACTGAACGAACGCAGATGCAGCCATTACTGAACAAAAGCAGGCGCACGCAGCCGCTACTGAAGGAGCGTAGACGCTATTGAAGAATGCAGCCCTGCAGCTGCTTCTGAACAAAAGCAGGTGCTACTGAACGAACACAGCCCCGCAACTGCTACCGAACGAAAGCAGGCGCACGCAGCCGCTACTGAACGAGCGCAAACACTATTGAAGAAAGCAGCCCTGCAGGCGCTCCTGAATGAAAGCAGGTGCTACTGAACGAACACAGCCCTGCAGGCGCTACTGAAGAATGTAGCCCTGCAAGCGCAGGCTCTACTGAACAAGTGTAAGTGCAACTGAACAAGTGCAGGCGCACACAGCCACTCCTGAACCAACGCAGATGCAGCCGTTACTGAATGAAAGCAGGTGCTACTGAACGAACACAGCCCTAAAGGCGCTACTGAACAAAAGCAGGCGCTACTGAATGAGATCAGACGGTATTGAAGAACGCAGCCCCGCAAGTGCAGGCTCTACTAAACGAGCGCAGGTGCAACTGAACGAGCGCAGGCGCACACAGCCACTACTGAACGAACGCAGATGCAGCCATTACTGAACAAAAGCTGGCGCACGCAGCCGCTACTGAAGGAGCGTAGACGCTATTGAAGAATGCAGCCCTGCAGCTGCTTCTGAACAAAAGCAGGTGCTACTGAACGAACACAGCCCCGCAACCGCTACCGAACGAAAGCAGGCGCACGCAGCCGCTACTGAACGAGCGCAAACACTATTGAAGAAAGCAGCCCTGCAGGCGCTCCTGAACGAAAGCAGGTGCTACTGAACGAACACAGCCCTGCAGGCGCTACTGAAGAATGTAGCCCCGCAAGCGCAGGCTCTACTGAACGAGCGTAGGTGCAACTGAACAAGTGCAGGCGCACACAGCCACTCCTGAACCAACGCAGATGCAGCCGTTACTGAACGAAAGCAGGCACACGCAGCCGCTACTGAACGAGTGCAGATGCTATCGAAGAACGCAGCCCTGCAGCCGCTACTGAACGGACGCAGGCGTATGCAGCCGCTTACTGAGCGAACACCGGCACGACTGAATGAACGTGAACGCAGACGCTAATGAACGAAGGCATGTGCAGCCGCTACTGAACGGAAAGCAGGCGTACACAGACGCTACTTAACGAAGGCAGATCTGTCCCTCAGCTCCTGCTTTTGTGTTTTGTTCATGTGGAAAGGCCGCTTGCTTTTCTCTCTCATCGTTCTGTTGCCACATGTGTGCCACTTCTCCTTTTGCTCTTTAAACTCCTTCTGAATTTCCTGGTAATCATTTCATCAGCACATTTCTCCTTCTGGGGTTTGGTTTTGTTTCAGGTTTGATTTATTGTGTTTTTTCCGGTTAAAATGTACTTCGAAGGAATCCACTTTCCAGACACACCGAGGCTCTTTGCCTGCTTTGGTCCGATTTGTTATGCTCTTGTTCCTCCTCTGCGTGCTGGACGCGGCGTTACGGAGGAAGACTCGTCTCAGGGTCTGGGGTATTATACGAAGTGTGGAACATTCACACAAACCCACACAGGGGGTTCTGAGATCATTACCTCAGTGTAAGGAATCAGTCTGAGGTGGTGGAGGGGAGAAGTCCTTTCCTGAGTAAATTATTAGAACAGAAGTGCTTCATGAAACCCAAAGCTGTTGGAGAAACCAGAAGGTTGTGAGTTCAAGTCTCAGGAGTTTAATCTGAATCTGCTCAGCTTGAGGCATGGATTATGGGTGAAAAGTGTCTGTTAAATGAACGTAAATGTAACATTTATACAGGAATAATACAGTTAGGGACGTGCTGTGCTGTGGTATGAAACGAATCAACGATGGTGTTGTGTTTCAAGTGTTTTGTTCCTCTTACTACAGTAATTTGCCACTGATTCATACTTTCCAAACTTTTTATCCATGGAGACGGTATCTCTACTGCTACTGTAGAGATGGGGCCATTATTAAAAAATGTTCTGTTTCCGGTCCACCGGCCGGGTGAGTGCCGTTTGTGCGGTTGAAATTTTTTTTTTAACGCCGGTTTTTCGACGTTTTTTTCGGGTTCGTAAATCTAAAATCGAACTTGACATTTCCGCATTCCCAGGGCTTTCCACTAAGGCTCATACTAGCCAGCCATGACACATAAGTAGCCAGCCGGGGGGAGTGAACACAAAATAAACTCCTGTGCACGCAGTTCCCAGGATTAAATGTATTTTCCACAGACCATTTATTTATTCACTTTACTCAAATACAAAGTAAAATGGCAGCAAATCTTCTTTCTTTTCTTGCGTATTGCATCATGAGGCGTTCCTGGCTTGTAAATCTCTTACGCTACGTTCACACTGCAAGGCTTAATGCTCAATTCCGATTTTTTTGTGAAATCCGATTTTTTTGTGAGGTCGTTCACATTAACAAATATATGCGACTTGTATGTGATCCTCAGTATGAACGAAAAGCGACCTAAAAGTGTTCCGCATGCGCATTGCAGGATACGACGACGTCACACGCAGTGAGCATGGCCAGTGTTTACGGAAGTAAAACCGCCCGGTTGCGGTATGACCCATCCAATCTAGCTTGAATAGCTGCATCCCCCCAAATGGAAATCAGCTCCCTAACCTCTGCGTCCTTCCATTGAGAAGATTCAGAACCTTCACAGCCCGAAGCGTCCCTCGCATTGATGTCATGCGCAGGGGCGCAGATACGTTTTTTGAACTGGGGGGGACAAAAAACTGGGGGGGACAAAGCTGCCAGCAAACCAACCCCAACCCCAATATGCCTGTCAAACTTGTTGTTAGTAACCATAGCAACCAAGCTCGAGCTCGCAACCTGTGCAGTCTGCGCAGCTCAACCAACCGAATATCAGTCTTTGTTTTGTTTTATGTGAGTTGTTGCAACTATGTATACACTGCCGTGCACCTCAATAAACCGAATGGTAATTAGTCTTTTGATTTTTCCGTGAGGTTTGCCTTATGCAAAGAAAGACAGCATAGACGTTTTTTCCTCCCTATAAGTGGGGGGGACCGAACGAGGTGAATTTAAATATGACTCGTCCCACCCTCTATCTGCACCCGTGATTATGCGCCATGTTGTTGTAACTTTTTTGAGAGACCCGCCGCCTACTTCAGCGCAGAATAGTGACGTTTGTGGCTTGTTGATGACGTGTAAGTCGGATGAACGCGACCTGACGGTTCAGACTGAAGTCGCATATGAAAAGAGCGGATAGGAATCGGAATTAGGACCACATATCCAAACGGCCTGGGTCGGATTTGAAAAAATCGGATCTGTGTCGTTCATATTGTCAATAAAAGATCGGATACAGGTCACATATGGGCGAAAAGATCGGATTTGAGTCACTTCAGCCTGCAGTGTGAACGTAGCCATCTTTTCGGTGCATGACACATTCACGCAGCTGAGCACGCTATGAATTAACAACGACAACGGTCTGCAGTGGGGCGACACAATTACACACTCAGCCAACATTTCTCCATTTGTGTATGAAAATACACTCCAACCACTCAGTTTGGGTTCATTTACAACCAGCGGTGTCTTTTGATGCCAGCACGGAATTGAACGAGAGAAGACTGGTTTACCGGAGACAAAATAAGCGTCATCTCTGCTTCTGTTCCCTCCGACACACTACTGCCTCCGCCGAGTGCGCGCGCACACACACCGCATGTCAGGGCTGCGGATGAGTTACTCTCCCCTGATCAACGAAGTCTGCGGGGAATTTGTGGTTATTATCGGTACAAACAGCGCGAATCACAACTTAAATGAGTGCGGTTCAGTTTGACATTATTGTCAGTCCGTTAGATAAACATTTAATTTTATTAAAATCGAAAATTAATATTTAGAGCCTGTGGGCTACAAAAATAATAGTCATTAAAGTAGCCGGCTGGACTTAATTGTGTGGCCGGCAGCCGGCGCTTGTGGAAAGCCCTGCATTCTGCGCAGAATATAGAACTGAATCAGCTCTGCGCATGCGCCGTGCGGCACAAAAAAACGCCAGCCACCATGAAGGAAGGAGATCCGGAGTTTTCAAACATTTGCTTAAGTGTGAAATCGCAAAATGGTATTCTAGCGAACAACAAAATAGTAAAGATTCAGAAAAACAAATCATTCAGTGATCATTTTAATAGTGTAATTTCATCCGAACTCGGCCTAACGCTCGATTTAGAACTACAAAAAGTCCGTGTGTCGGACATTTTAAGTACCTTTTGTAAAAGTTTTGTAAATGTTGCAGTCAGCATTTAAAATGCTAACTTAAAGTTTTTGTACAAGTTTCAGTTGATTAAACCGTCATATTTTATTAAATGTGTCTGCTTTTGTAATAAAGTACTGAAAGAAAAAGCAAACACAGCATTGCGATTTCTTATCCATCCATATATATATAAAAATCCCTCCCTCCTGAATGAAAATTTTTTGCTCACCTGGTGGACAGGAAACAAATTTTTTTTAAGGATGGCCTGATTACGGTCATATTCACCTGATTAAACATATCAATCATATGGAAATTCTGTTAAAGCCGCGGTTACAGGAAATTAATCAACACCTTCTTGACCAGTCAGAACTGAGAGCAGAAAGCCACACTTGGTCACCTTACAGCTTTAGTTTGCGAATACTCAGCGACGGAAAATCGGTATCATCGCCACCAATCGTGCGATGAACAGCGAGCGTTCTCCGAGCTGTTTCACGAGTTGCTTCTGCGTCTCCGCCTCATGATTGGCCAAAAACGTTGCGAAAAATTTCAATACATGCATTGAAATCCGGTGGCGGTGTTTGTTTTCATCGGCAAACTAAGCAGCGAATACTCGTAGATGGGTTTGGGAATACTTCCTGAAGCTCAACTGTTGCCAAGCCTCTTGAGATGTATTTATGTCGAATCCTTTTCCCTGAGGTACAGACCGCGAGTTGGCCTAGTGGTTAGCGTGTCCGCCTCTTGATCGGGAGATCGCGAGTTCTACTCACGGTCGGGTCATACCAAAGACCATCATAAAAAAACAGTACCTACTGCCGTCTGGCAAGGCACGCTGCAATACAGATGCGAGTGGGGAGTCAAACTCTCGCGGTTACCAGAGGACCCGCCCCCCACTGTAACCCTAGCTACGTAATAGGTGAGAGGCCGAGGGCTACGGAAACGGAGCTCGGCGCCGCCCTACGCGCCACATGGTGTGGGAAGAACTTTGATTGATTTATCCCTGAGGTACAGCATAACCTTCGCCGAGACTTGAAGTGCGTTTACATTCTTTGCCAAGGTTCGTTATTGGTTGGACGAAGGGTTCATGAATATTTGGCGACGCATTTGTGATCGGCGCTGATGTCACACGTTGTTGAAATCTATTGAGCAATGCATTGGCGGTCGTTCATTCTCCTGCCGGATGCTGATATGCCTCGGAGGAAAAATGCCATGTCTCCTTAAAAGAACATCAAGTGTTCGCCTGCTGCGTGACCACAACTTATCGCGACCAAAATGCCTCATTTTCATTAATAACCCATTGCGAGTTCTAGTGTGACCGTAGTCTTATATTGAAGCTTATGAGTGCTTGAGTTCCTGGTATGATTTTTTTTTTTTTTTGGTGAATGGTTTTGCAGGACACTTTTGTAACAATCCAAAGTCTTCAAGCCAAGCACGGGGTTTGAATTTACAACCCAGACCACAAACCTAACCAACACCGCTCCGCTCCACTGCTGATCTGTTCCAATCACAGATGAAGGAAGTGTACAGTCATAGCCAAAAGTTTTGGGACGGACACAAATTTTGGTTTTCACAAAGTTTGCTGCTTCAGTGTTTTTTAGATCTTTTTGTCAGATGTTTCTATGGCGTATTGAAGTACAGTTATAAGCATTTCATCAGTTCCAGAGGCTTTTATTGACAAGTTTATGCAAAGAGTCAAGATTTACAGTGTTGATCCTTCCTTCTTTTTCAAGACTCCAGCTTCTGGGCCAAATCCTGATTGATCGCAGCCCATTCTTGCAGAATCAGTGCTTGGAGTTTATCCCAATTTTTGGGTTTTTGTTTGTCCACTTTGCTTTTTAAGGATTGACCACAGGTTCCCAATGGGATTAAGATCTCGGGAGGTTCCTGGCCATGGACCCGAAATTTCAATGTTTTGTTCCCCAAGCCACTTATGCCCCTTTTCCACCAAAGCAGTTCCAGGGCTGGTTCGGGGCCAGTGCTTAGTTTGGAACCGGGTTTTCTGTTTCCACTGACAAAGAACTGGCTCTGGGGCCAGAAAAACCAGTTCCAGGCTAGCACCAACTCTCTGCTGGGCCAGAGGAAAGAACCGCTTACGTCAGCGGAGGGGTGGAGTTGTTCAGACCAACAACAATAACAAGACTGCGAAAGATCGCCATTTTTATGCGACGAGAAGCAGCAGCTGTACAAACGCGAAGTCATCCATTATTATTATTATTGTTGTTGTTGTTGCTGCTGCTTCTTCCGTGTTGTTTTTGCTTCGATATTCGCACCAAGGTTTATGCAAACGTAGCGACGTAACTGACGTATACAGCGACGTAATGACATGTCTTCCCTTAGCACCGCGAGCTATGGAAAAGCAAACTGGTTCTCAGCTGGCTCGCAAGTTGAACGAGTTGTGAACCAGCACCAGCACTGGCCCCGAACCAGCCCTGGAACTGATTTGGTGGAAAAGGGGTATTAGTCATCACTTTTGCCTTGTGACAACGTGGCGCTCCATCATGCTGGGAAAAAAAGCGTTCTCACCAAACTGCTCCTGGATTGTTGGGAGAAGTTCCTCTTGGAGGATGTTTTGATACCGTTCCTTATTCATGGCAGTGTTCTTGGGCAAAACTGTGAGTGAGCCCAGTCCCTTGGATGAGACGTGACCCCACACATGAATAGTCTCAGGATGCTTTACTGTTGGCTTGATGCAGGATTCATGGTAGCGCTCACCTTTTCTTCTCCGGACAATCATTTTTCCAGATGTCCCAAACAGTCTGAAGGGGGCTTCATTTACCTAAACAAAAAAACCTGGTAACTTTTTTTTTTTTTTTAAAGTTGTTTTCTCTGATGAAGCCCCCTTCAGACTGCTTGGGACATCTGGAAAAACGATGGTCCGGAGAAGAAAAGGTGAGCGCTAGCATGAGTCCTGTGTCATGAATGTAGACCATAGAAACATCTGACAAAAAGATCTAAAACCACTGAAGCAGAAAACTTTGTGAAAGCCAAAATTTGTGTCCGTCTCAAAACTTTTGGCCATGACTGTAGTTCAGCGTATACAGAGAGAGAGCAGGCTAGGTCTGATTTGGGTCATGAATGCTGAAATATTACGCCGTGTAACCATTTGGGTTAAAACCTATCCAGGTCGTATGATGAACTCGAGCACCTGTTTATTTGTGAGTGTGTGTGAGAGCTCTTTATCTTCCTGTGTGTGTGATTCCTGTACCTCTCTTTGATGAGGTGAAAATTCCTTGACTCGGTCTCGTTTGACGAGTCGAGCCGGACACACCAGCGCTCAGAAGAAGCACCGTGCCAGGTTTTTTTTTTTTTTTTTGCTTTGCTGTAGTTTTCAGGACCGCAACCTGATTTACAGGCCTGATCGTTTACTGTGTTCTGTTACGCTCAGCTTTCCCTGACTGACGGAGAGATGGAAACACGCCCTGCCCTGGTGTGTTTGAGATCATGTCTTGTCTTGACTCGTGTTTGTTTTTCGTGTGAGTTTGGCTCAGAGGTCTGAGCACGCTCGATGTGGGTCCTCGTATCACCGTAGCGATATAGCGGCAGATGGTGGAACGAGGCCACTGTCCCACTTATTAACCGTGTGTGTGTGTGTGTGTGTGTGTGTGTGCATGCACCATGTGTTGGGATATTCAGCCTTTCCCCCAGTTTCCTGCACTCGTCTTCTGTCCCCAAACATAATGCTGTTTAAGCAGTAAAACTTCTGAAAACACTGTTGCTAAGCAACCGCAAATTCAAATGCCCAAACTAGCTAGTGACAAAGACTTAGCTAGCAAACATTTACCTCACGTGTGTTGCTAAATTACTAAAAAAAAAGACTCTCAACAACTAAAATTACACACTTAACGTCCCCTGAACCCGGAAACACAAACGCATGATGCGTTCTTTGTTAACTTCGAGGTTAGTTATGCGAGAAAAAGCCCAGGTTAGCTAATGACAAAGATTTAGATTTAGCTAGCAAACACTTTCCTCAGATGTTTTAATAAATTGCTAAGAAAATACTCTCGATGATTAAAATTACTCTCTAATGTAACTTCCATGGACCTGGAAACACAAGCACGCGTTTAAAGGGTTAAGTTTGTGAGAACACTGACGCTAGACGCCTGGAGCTGTCTTAGCGCAAACTAGCTAGCGATAAATGTTTAGCTAGCATGTAGCAGTGTGTGTATTACAACATGAGGCTGGACCAAAACTAAACATATAAATAGCAAGTTAGCGAAAAGCTAGCACTGAAATAAATGTCGCTAGATAATGATACACCGTGGTTTGGTGAAGGAAAAATATAACTAGCGAGGAATTATTATAATTAGTAACTCGAACTTTGTGAAATATAGGATTAAAAATGGCAAAGTATTAAATAAAAGTGAGTGTACATTCAGGAGATCACATACAGACTCTAATGCGTGCACACACACACACACACACACACACACACACACACACACACACACGCGCGTCTACATGGAAATTGAACAGTTACTTGTGAAATTGAGTCTCGAACAGAATACAGAAGACCGATGTGACATTTGACTGCAACAGTTCCTGAGAAATTATCAGTAAAATATAGATATGAATTAAAAACTGGCACATTACTAGGAAAGAGGAACACGTTTTCTTTCTCTCTCTCTCTCTGTTGTTTTATCTATATTGCTCTCCTAATCTCTCTTTGCATCTGTCTGAGTCTGTCTGTCTCTCTCTCTCTCCGAGTCTCTCTGAGTCTCTCTCTCTCTCTCTCTCTGTCTTTGAATCTGTCTGTCTGTCTGTCTGTCTGTCTCTCTCTCTCTCTCTCTCTGAGTCTCTCTCTTTTTGAGTCTCTCTCTGTCTCTGAGTCTGTCTGTCTCTCTTTTGGAGTGTCTCTCTCTCTCTCTGAGTCTCTCTCTGTCTGTCTCTCTCTCTCTCTCTGAGTCTGTCTGTCTCTCTTTTTGAGTCTCTCTCTCTCTGAGTCTCTCTCTGAGTCTCTGTCTCTGAGTCTGTCTGTCTGTCTCTCTCTCTTTCTGAGTCTCTCTCTCTGAGTCTGTCTCTCTGTCTGTCTCTCTCTCTGAGTCTGTCTGTCTCTCTCTTTTTGAGTCTCTCTGTCTCTGAGTCTGTCTGTCTCTCTCTCTCTCTCTCTCTCTGTCTCTGAGTCTGTCTGTCTCTCTTTTGGAGTGTCTCTCTCTCTGAGTCTCTCTCTGTCTCTGAGTCTGTCTGTCTGTCTCTCTCTCTCTCTCTCTCTCTGAGTCTGTCTGTCTCTCTCTTTTTGAGTCTCTCTCTGAGTCTGTCTGTCTGTCTGTCTCTCTCTCTCTTTCTGAGTCTCTCTTTCTGAGTCTCTCTCTCTGAGTCTGTCTCTCTCTTTCTCTCTGAGTCTCTCTGAGTCTGTCTCTCTCTTTTTCTCTGAGTCTCTCTCTCTGTCTCTGACTCAGTCTGTGTGTCTCTGAGTCAGTCTGTGTGTCTCTGAGTCTGTCTCTCTCTCTGAGTCTCTCTCTCTCTCTCTCTCTCTCTCTCTCTGAGTCTGCACCCCTCTCCCTCTCTCTCTCTCTCTCTCTCTCTCTCTCTCTCTCTGAGTCAGTGTCTCTCTCTCTCTCTCTGTTGGTCTCTCTCTCTTACTGTTGGCCTCTTTCTCTCTCTCTCTCTCTCTCTCTCTCTCTCTGTCTTGCTCTGTGTGTGTGCAAGATACAAAAAGAGAAACACATACACACGCTGTTTACTGTTTCTCCTACAACAACAGCTGATTTATTTTTATTTATTTATTCAGCCAGCTGATTTAAAAACTTCAGTAATGACCTGTCATCCCGTCCCGGGTGTATTCCTGTCTCACACCCAGTTTCACCAGAGTAACCTCAAGAGGAGGAGAATCCTGAACTGGGGCAGCGGAACTGGAGAAGTGTCTGGAAATTGGAGCGATTTGTAGACGAAGAGGGAAATTCCTTACTGTGTGATTCAGTTCACTGTGGCCTTCGTATTAATGCGTCACCGTCTGAAGGATGTGCTGTACGTCACATGACCTCTGTGACTCAATAATACCAAAACCCAACAGAAACGTATCCTGAAATGATCCCGGGATTTGAGTTTGAGAGCTCCGGTATGCAGGTCGCCGTCTCAGCGGTGTAATTCGGGCGGGGTTTTATCAGGTGTGTCAGGATGACGTCGTGTCGTGGCGGAATCTTATCAGCAGGCTGCATCTGACCTGCATGTGCTGGATCACTCCACTGGCTGTGTGGAAATCAGAAGCCTCAGCATTTGGTTGTGTGTGGTTGGGTGCTGAGAGGAAGTTGCACACACATGCACGCACGTGTGTGTGTGTATGACACAGCATTGACGGGCCAGTCGGCAAACTAAACTTTTACCATCTCTTGATACGTAAAACGTGACAAAGTGCCTCCTGTAAGTCATTTTATCGAATCCGTCATCGAGAAGCAAAATTATGAATAGCAAAATATAGTTGACCAAGAATTAGTCAAAGTTAAGAAATTTTGCGACATTAATAAACTGTCAGTAAACTTGTAAAAAACTAACTTTATGAGGATAAAATCAGCTCAGAAAAAGATATTGACAAGTTTTGAAGACAAAAACAATTTTGTCCATCATAGAAAGAAAACAGTTTATTAAAGCGAGACGGCCTTTCGATTTCATAAAATCGGTGAAATTGAGTTCCGTCTGAAATGTGGTCAGTGTTTATATGTCAGCGTCAATATGTTTATTTCTGTAATATCTCACAAAATATCAGGCCGTTCTGTTGCTGGGAAGTTATTTAATTTGAGGGGATTAAAGCAAATAATGTGAATGAAATCGCTCGCTTCTTCACGCAGTCAAGCAGACAGAGGAAGTTCGTGTGTGCGCATGCGCAGGTTTCCATCATTCTGTCGCTAAACGAACAGCTGATCACACCGACGTGCTCGCTGAGCGCCGATATTTATTAGTTTGATATTTCCTGCGTTTCCTTTCCTTCGTATATAACATAACGTCTTTTCTTCTCGCTTTCTTTCCATTACTGTAGTCGATCTTTCACGTTTCATTCGCACACTCACGTCCTCCATTTTTCTCTCCTGTTTCAAATTTGTATCCCACAATGCCTTGCGTGAACGGGGAAAGCCCACCATGGGATGTCATGCATGACGTAGTATCTTGTATTGGGTCATGGTGAAGCAGGAAAAAATAGCAGAGAATTTAGGGCCATGTGGAGATAAATAAATTAATTAATTGTTCTGTTAAAAAAAAACGAATAAAATTGGAAGTCTGTGATTCGAATTCAGTAGCTTTCGATCCACTAAACAGAAATGAGTGAGTGTTGGGGAAAATTCTTTTTATGAGCTACGGGTACACTTGAAAAATCTGAAAGGCAGTCTGGCTTTAAAGGGGAACTGAAGTCATTTTTAAACTTGCTTTATTTCTTAATTAACGTGTTATTCAATGACGTTTTCGGTTTTAGTAACCTTATATCGTGACTCGTATCGGCAACTAATTGCGATTAAATATGATACTTATCGGCCTATTCGGTTTTTAGCCGCGTTGAATTTAGTTCGTTCGGTCCACGGCAGGCGTCGCTTATCCACGCGATCTTCACGAGACTTGTGCGAGACTTCGAAACGTGAAGTGTCAGCCAGGTGTCAGCGCCGCCATTTTGAAAACTTTTTTTTCCAACGAAGTATTGCACAAAAAATGAGTTTAAATGACGATCACTGCCTACTTTTTTCAAACTTTCCTGATTGCTATCAAAACAAACAAAACTTCCGGCTTGATTACGTCAGCATTCGAAAGAGGGTGTGCGCGTCTTTTGATGACGTTGGCAGATGTCGGTCACTTTGATTTCCGCTGTACGTTTTATTTTCGTCCTACGATGTCTCGCACAGGTCTCAGCGAATCTCGTTTACGGCCATCACTTTGACATATGGACTGATATATTACAGAGCATATTTCAAACACTCATAACTTGCTATAGCAGCGACAAAATAGCGATCAAACATGCATTCCGATATTTAATAAAATGAGAGAATTTTGATAATAAAAAAAACTTGCCTTCAGTTCTTTAAACAAAACCATATAGACAGTTTTTTTTTGCCAGACTCTATGATAAAGAAACAGATAGAAAGTGCTCTCCCTTTTCTCAAGCTGATGGAAAGTTTAACTGTTGAAAATGTCTTCCAGTTAAACGTTACCAAAGTCTTCTGTCGATGGAAAACAGGCCAACGACCAGAGCAGTTTGATAATTGGTTCCGTTTTGTTATTCATTCATTTGGAAAAAAACTTTCTCCGCCCATCAAATTATCAAACGACTTTTTTTTTTTTTTTAAAGTTGAACCTTTTCTCTTTTAGAAGAACAAATTAAAAACGAAATCTTTAATTATTTAAAATGAGCTTTGCATAAAATTTTAAATTCTGGCTTTTGTTAAAAGGATATAGTTTCCTTTTCACCATGTATCAGTTATTTTTGTGAACAAAAATTAACTCGGGGTTAACTCAATAACTTTCAGTTCTTTTCACCTACGAGGCACAAAACTTCAAAATAAAAAAAAAAATAATAATTGTATGTGGTGGCATGGTGGTGTAGTGGTTAGTGCTGTCGCCTCACAGCAAGAAGGTCCGGGTTCGAGCCCCGTGGCCGGCGAGGGCCTTTCTGTGTGGAGTTTGCATGTTCTCCCCGTGTCCGCGTGGGTTTCCTCCGGGTGCTCCGGTTTCCCCCACAGTCCAAAGACATGCAGGTTAGGTTAACTGGTGACTCTAAATTGACCGTAGGTGTGAATGTGAGTGTGAATGGTTGTCTGTGTGTCAGCCCTGTGATGACCTGGCGACTTGTCCAGGGTGTACCCCGCCTTTCGCCCGTAGTCAGCTGGGATAGGCTCCAGCTTGCCTGCGACCCTGTAGAACAGGATAAAGCGGCTAGAGATAATGAGATGAGATAATTGTATGTTTTTATAACTCTATTGTAGAATAACACAAGGGCTTTAGTCTTGAACACATTTAATTTCACAATGTTGACATCAGCGATGTTGTTTACACGCAGGAATGTAGAAATGGTTCAAGCTGAATAAGAAACAAAAACAAAGAAATTAGTTAAATGTACCATATTTACGAAGAAAGATGAGCTTTAGGATCTGTAGTTTCACAAATGTTTGATAACTGCGAGTGCTTGAAATCACATACAGTGGTGCTTGAAAGTTTGTGAACCATTTTTAGAATTTTCTATATTTCTGCATAAATATGACCTAAAACATCATCAGATTTTCACACAAGTCCTAAAAGTAGATAAAGAGAACCCAGTTAAACAAATGAGATAAAAATATTATACTTGGTCATTTATTTATTGAGGAAAATGATCCAATATTACATATCTGGGAGTGGCAAAAGTATGTGAACCTTTGCTTTCAGTATCTGGTGTGACCCCCTTGTGCAGCAATAACTGCAACTAAACGTTTGCGGTAACTGTTGATCAGTCCTGCACACCGGCTTGGAGGAATTTTAGCCCGTTCCTCCGTACAGAACAGCTTCAACTCTGGGATGTTGGTGGGTTTCCTCACATGAACTGCTCGCTTTAGGTCCTTCCACAACATTTCGATTGGATTAAGGTCAGGACTTTGACTTGGCCATTCCAGAACATTCACTTTATTCTTCTTTAACCATTCTTTGGTAGAACAACTTGTGTGCTTAGGGTCGTTGTCTTGCTGCATGACCCACCTTCTCTTGAGATTTAGTTCATGGACAGATGTCCTGACATTTTCCTTTAGAATTCGCTGGTATAATTCAGAATTCATTGTTCCATCAATGATGGCAAGCCGTCCTGGCCCAGATGCAGCAAAACAGGCCCAAACCATGATACTACCACCACCATGTTTCACAGATGGGATAAGGTTCTTATGCTGGAATGCAGTGTTTTCCTTTCTCCAAACATAACGCTTCTCATTTAAACCAAAAAGTTCTATTTCCGTCTCATCCGTCCACAAAACATTTTTCCAATAGCCTTCTGGCTTGTCCACGTGATCTTTAGCAAACTGCAGACGAGCAGCAATGTTCTTTTTGGAGAGCAGTGGCTTTCTCCTTACAACCCTGCCATGCACACCATTGTTGTTCAGTGTTCTCCTGATGGTGGACTCATGAACATTAACATTAGCCAATGTGAGAGAGGCCTTCAGTTGCTTAGAACTTACCTTGGGGTCCTTTGTGACCTCACTGACTATTACACGCCTTGCTCTTGGAGTGATCTTTGTTGGTCGACCACTCCTGAGGAGGGTAACAATGGTCTTGAATTTCCTCCATTTGTACACAATCTGTCTGACTGTGGATTGGTGGAGTCCAAACTCTTTAGAGATGGTTTTGTAACCTTTTCCAGCCTGATGAGCATCAACAACGCTTTTTCTGAGGTCCTCAGAAATCTCCTTTGTTCGTGCCATGATACACTTCCACAAACGTGTGTTGTGAAGATCAGACTTTGATAGATCCCTGTTCTTTAAATAAAACAGGGTGCCCACTCACACCTGATTGTCATCCCATTGATTGAAAACACCAGACTCTAATTTCACCTTCAAATTAACTGCTAATCCTAGAGGTTCACCAAGTATAATATTTTTGTCTCATTTGTTCACAAACTTTCAAGCACCACTGTACAAAATGCTTCTAGATTACACAGAAAATAGTTTCCAATAACAGCATGCGTTTCTTACTTGGTGTTTATTTTTAATCATAAATATTTGGTTAATATTTTTCGATTGTACGATTAAAGTGGACCCGCTTGCTGTAAAGTGAATACAGATTACATTTCAGGCTGTGTGTGTGTGTGTGTGTGTGTGTGTGTGTGTGTGTGTGTGTGTGTGTGTGTGTGTGTGTGACCAGTAGCAGAGGATGGTAATGAATTATTTTCAGTGTTTAAGTCGAGTTTCAGAAGCGGCGATGCCGTTCGTCTCTTGTACCCATTCACAATTCTGGTACAAAAACATGACAAAAGAGCCACAGTGCCCGGTTGCCAGATTGTGACCGTTATCAATGCTTATGTTTCATTTAGGACTCAATCGTCTCCTAAATCACTAAATGAAAGGCTTACTGAGACTGATTTGCATTTTTGGCAGGCGACGGTTTCTTCAGCATGAAGCGACGCTTTAATGAGCACTGAGCCACCTGGCATCGCTGGGAGGGATACACACACACACACACACACACACACACACCCAGGATGTCATCATCTTCACAAATTCTCAAAGACGTTCACAGTTTTTAATCAGGAAGAGTTTTATTTGGGTCTCTGACACTATTTTCAATCGACTGCACAAATCTTCTTTTTAAAACCTTGATGTGAGTTCAGGACAGACACCGACGCGGTACTGTGTTCTCCCAAGTCTCTGGTCGTTTCCCTTCCTTCCCTGTTGTCTTTATTGTCCCTGTGTCTTGAGTCCCATTCAGCGTGGACACTCTGATGGATCTGGCGATTGACGTAGGTTCACATTCATCGAGTCCGGGCTGTTTGTTCACCTAATGGGAATACTGAAGGGAAAAAAAACAGGCTTTGTTTGGATCTCACTCCGGGAATAGAGTAACGGAAGTGCTTTCCTTTACCTCGCCAAAAAACAGACTTTATTCTGTGAAAAGATGGAAATCTAAAAATGTTGGATAAAACAGAACACATGGTGATGATGATTTATTGTTAAATGTCCAACATAAGGAAACCCTTTTTAGTAAACTTTGTGCTTTTTGTCCAAACGGAACTAAAAATTCTTAAAAATGATTTGCAAAACAGGGCGGCACGGTGGTGTAGTGGTTAGCGCTGTTGCCTCACAGCAAGAAGGTCCTGGGTTTGAGCCCCGGGGCCGGCGAGGGCCTTTCTGTGCGGAGTTTGCATGTTCTCCCCGTGTCCGTGTGGGTTTCCTCCGGGTGCTCCGGTTTCCCCCACAGTCCAAAGACATGCAGGTTAGGTTAACTGGTGACTCTAAATTGACCGTAGGTGTGAGTGTGAATGGTTGTCTGTGTCTATGTGTCAGCCCTGTGATGACCTGGCGACTTGTCCAGGGTGTACCCCGCCTTTCGCCCGTAGTCAGCTGGGATAGGCTCCAGCTTGCCTGCGACCCTGTAGAAGGATAAAGCGGCTAGAGATAATGAGATGAGATGAGATTTGCAAAACATTTACTGGTGTCCTCCAGATTGATTGATTGATTTTTTTTTTTTTTGGGCTTTGGATAAATGTCAATCAGGCATAAATCACCAAGCGCATTCATGGCACAGCGAAAGATGACTTGCAACCACGTGATCAAAACGTGTTACGTCATGAGCGTCCACCGTGATGGTGGATAAACAAAGCAACGAGGCTGGCAGCCGCTGAAAGTGTGTCTGTAAACAGTGCTGAATTTTCTCAGTATTACCGCGATTTGAACGCTCGAGCGAAGATTCGATACAAACAGAAGAGATATGTGTGGTTTTGACCTGTATTATTTAAAAAAAGTCAGACTTTGCTGAAGATAAGGCCAAAAAAAAAAAAAAAAATAGTGTGTTTCCGGTAACATGAAATACTAAAATAAGGTCGGTAGGTAGGAAAGTTTTTTTTTTTTTTCTTAATTTTTTTTTATTTTGTTCGAAAAAATTAACACAAGTAAACATCTTACAAAATAGTATTTTGGCACAGAATCCTTTATACCACACATCATAATAAAATAAGTGTTTTAAATCTTTAAACGAATAAAAAAAATATCGCGAGAGTTCGAGTTATGATCTACGGAAGCGATATTTCATGATATTTTCATGTAATAACGTGAAAACACCTTATCAAGAAATAACGTGAAAATAACGTCCTAGGCTAGGCTACTTCCATTAAAAGCAGACGGCCTCGCCTAGCCTACTGTAGAACTTGGGTCGAGCAAAAACACCGAGCAAAAACATGGCTGAATCTTGAATAACTCCTATTTGTATAAATAGGGGACTACATAGGCGGCAAAACGTAGTGTTTTTCCCTGCCATGGAAGTGCACTTGTATACTGAAGAGGAAGCAATTTGCATTACAGCCTTGAATGAGGATTCAAAATGGCGGCTCGGCTCAGTTTTTCCTTCCTCCTTCAGTATAGATCAGGGGTTTTCAAAGTGTGGGAGAGTGAGCCCCCCCTCGGAGAGCAAATAAACAACAGCGCCCCCCCCTTACAATTTTTGTTGTTGCTATACTTAATGTTCCATTCGTATTTAAAAAAAAATGGTTGTTGTACACATTATTTTTTTCTTTTTCACATTTTAAACATCTGTGCTTTTTAAAACATCTTGTTTTACACATTTTAAACATCTCATAGCATCGTTAGCTAGCACCTCTTGGCAGACAACACACTGTGGCAGTGGAGCATCTTCAGATCCAGTCCATGAAAATCCAAACTTTAAATAATCGTGGTCATACGTCCTTCTTTTTCCAGTCCCCCCAGGATTCCGCGGGCCTTTTCTGTGATTGTTGCGGGCTAAAATGTCTGATGTTGCGGGGGTTTCCAAA
Source organism: Neoarius graeffei (assembly GCF_027579695.1). Taxonomy (NCBI): domain Eukaryota; kingdom Metazoa; phylum Chordata; class Actinopteri; order Siluriformes; family Ariidae; genus Neoarius; species Neoarius graeffei. The sequence continues at coordinate 96,738,201 of NC_083573.1, forward strand.
AAAATTGTGATGAAAGTTGCGGTGTTTTTTAGGTTTTTGTTGCGATTACATTGCGGGAGGAAGTGAAAGTTGCGAGAAATTGTTGCGATTTTCTCTTTTTGTGATTAAAATTGAGTGATATGTTAAATATTAAGTTATTACTGAAAAACTATTGATTAAAAAAACAAAGACACTGAGAAATGGTCCTATAAACAACTTTACCAATATAAAAGATTTACCAGGACTACAAAAATGCAGAAAAATAGGCTTTACTTATCCAAATGCTCCTGTTGGTTCAAAAGTTAAAGTGCAGAGAACCTCACAGCACAACATGAAGTTACCTTAAAATATAATATAAACGCCTCAGCTTTCATGTAAGAAAAAAAACTATTAATACTAGTGCTGTGTGCAGGCAGTCTCTCCTGAAGACTAAATTAAACAATAATTATAAACTAATAAAATAAATGGCTCAGGCTTCATAGAAGAAAAAAACAATTTGAACAGAATCTCACAGTATGATGCTGAAGCTGCCGAAACAATGGAAAATAAAATACCATTTTGGCAAAAATGTTGGCATCCATTAATTTCTTGTATTAAGTAAAAAAAAAAAATAAAGTGCACACAGTCCTTCACTGTAAACATAACACACTTTCAGTAACAGAATTTAAGCCTATATAAACACTGACTCGCACATCATGCAATGTTGCCAGATACTGCTGACGTTTTCCAGTCCAAAATATATTCAAAACCCGACAAAATGCACTTGAAACCACCCAATCTGGCAACACTGCACGCATGCTGCTTCTCTTGAACATAGACATCCGGAAGTAAGGCGGAAGGTAGTTTGTCGATGTCGCCTCAAGACGACGCCAACGATTGGTCAAATTTGCGGGAAAGTTGCGGTGATTGGATATAATTGCAGCACCGCCCTGAATTCGTGGGGCTTGGTTGAATTTGCGCTGAAGTTGCAAATCGCAACATCCTGGAGGCTCTGTTTTTTTTGCTTGGCCGTCTCCTCACTCCCTGTAGCTTTAGGTACTAAAAATCGATCCATTTTGTCTCTCACGTTGCGCCCCCCCGAAGAACTCTGGCGCCCCCCAGGGGGGGCGCGCCCCACACTTTGAAAAGCCCTGGTATAGACCCTTCCCACATGACGTCACCGCGCCGCGAGATTTCGGTAGTCGCCATATTGGAAGACCAAGTACACATCTATGCAAGTACATACATACATAAAACAAGCTACACCTGAAATGTAGCCAGGGCCGGTTCTGCCCTAATCTGGACCCGGGTGCAACATCGCGCACCCCCCCAAAAAAAAAAAAAAAACAACACCAGTCTAAATCAGGACAACCAGTGTTCGAACTACGGGGGTACTCGGGGGATCCGAGATCCCCTGAAACGGACATGAGATCCCTTGAAAACGTGATTTGGGAAATGTTGGGGGGGTCTCTAAAATATTGGCAAAATGATGTTTATTGACATAGCAATCGTGTGTAACGGGAAGCATTTGCATATCCGAAGTGTTGTGTTTACATCAAAGATAAAATAAACCGATATGACAACGACTGCTGCTGCCAGGTTGGTTGTTGAGTAGCCTGACTGTTTTTTTTTTTTTTGTTCTTGCGTGTGGTATCATTGTTGACGCGAGGTTGTTTTTTGAACATGCCAATGCGGACACGATTTCCCCTGATGAGTTATGACTTCAGACGCGATGCGTGTGTGGAGGTGTGGAGTCCGCGTGATATGTGCGTAAGATAGGCTTCTCATGTGTTTTGGAGATCCGCGCTCCGAGACAAGCGCAAGCACACACACCCCCCCCCCCCCCCCCCCCCAGGGAAAAAAAGGGACCCCCCGAAAATATCGGCATAGTTCGAACACTGAGGACAACCATCACATAACTATAACTATAAACATTTTAGATCAACTATTTTAACTAAATATGCTATAATAAATAAGCCTGCAGGCAGCCACGGCGGGCTGCCTCAGAAAACTAACCATTTGTCCTACCTTAAAACTCGTTTTGCATTTTCTGCCTCCTTTTTTGTATTTTCGACCCTGCGTTTATTTTCTTTCCTTTTCTGAAAACCCGATTTGTGTCCAGACATTTTGTTCTGCTATTTTTTGTTCTGCTATTTTGTTCTACTGTCTCCTGGCAGAAAGCTCCTTGGTTTGCTCCCCTTGTGTCTCAATCACAGCTGGTATTCTGAAGAACGACTTCTTTTCACCTTTCCCATCAGCTTTGTTGGAACACCCTAACACAGCACAAAAGTTTACCATTGTAGGTTTATGATGAATCAAGTGCCTCGTGGGTTTAAATTCCGCGCGCTGCCGTTATTTCCCCCTGATCACGAGTTTGTTGGTCTTCCAATATGGCGCAGGGTTTGTTTACTTCCGGTTTCCGGTGACGTCAGTGGGAAGGGTCTATGTTAGGACTAGGACTGTTTTGGCCTCTAGAGGCCGCTGTTATTTCCTTTTCATGTCGTGTTTATTTTGGCCTCTAGAGGCCGCCACTGTTCCTGTGTCTTGTGTTTGTGTTAATTGCCTAATTATCTTCACCTGTGTCCTTAATTAGTTTGTCTATTTATACCCCTGAGTTCAGTCCTCTTGTCACGGAGTCTTTGTGCTGTTATGTTTATCTCCAGTTTCCTTTGTACTGTGTTTTTTGATCTTCTTAGCTTTTGAATTTTTGCACTTTGCTTTTCTTTTGGATTATACTCTTTGGTTTTTTTTTGTCTTTTGTTTTGCCCTGTATATAGTGTATATAGTTTAAATAAACCTTTTGATTCTTTTTCTACTTCCGCCTCACGCCTCTGCATTTGAGTCATCCCCCTGGTGGCCTAGTGGGGGTTTGCTGGATTATCACACCAACGAACCAGGTTCGAATCCCAGCAAAACCCTAACAGAAAGACTCCGTCATGACCGACTCAGCAGAGGCTGCTTCAACTGTCTACCCGGCCAACCTTCAGGGAATTATGGCAGCTTTGACACGCTTCGGAGCGACCATGGACGCTCATGGACGTACGCTCACCAGCCAACGTGAGGCCCTCGCTCGCCACGAGGAACTGCTTCAGCAAATTGGGAAAACCCTGGCACAGCTGACATCTCTGCCTGCATCTCCTGCTCCTGATCCAGTTCCTGCTCCTGATCCAGCTCCCACTCCTGCTCCAGTGCCTCCTGCAATGCTGCCTTCTTCACCTCGCGAACCCAGCCTTCCTGCACCACAGAGGTATGACGGCAAGCACAGTGAGTGCCAAGAGTTCCTTACCCAGTGTCAACTCACCTTTGAGCTTCAGCCTACCACCTACACTACGGATCGCCGCAAGATTGCCTTTGTGATCACCTTATTAGCTGGTAAGGCGCGAGCCTGGGCTACTGCTATCTGGCAAAGACAGGGACCTGAGTGCTTTGATTTCCAGCTGTTTTCTGAAGAGATGCTTCGGGTCTTCGATCAGGCAGACATCAGTACCGACGCAGCCCGAAAGCTCATGTTCATCCGGCAAGGAGGAAGCGTCGCAGATTACGCCATCTCGTTCCGAACACTCGCAGCAGTAAGTGGGTGGAACGAGACTGCCCTGGTGTCAGCCTTCCACCATGGTCTGTCTGACCCCATCAAGGACGGTCTGGCCTCTATTGGATGCCCAAGTGACCTCGAAACCCTCATCTCACATGCTATTCGTCTGGACAACAGGATGAGAGAACGCCACCAAGCCTTGAGCCCCCCCAGCCTCCCTACCTCTACCTGGAGACCGTCTACCTCCTTCAGTGACTGTCCAGAACCCATGCAAGTGGGTCGTACTCGCCTCTCCGCATCTGAGAGGGAGCGCAGAAGGAGGGACAAGTGCTGCATCTACTGTGGCAAGCCTGGTCACTTCCGAGCATCATGTCCCGAACTCTTGGGAAAAGGACCGCCCCGTCCAGCCGAGGGAGGGTTGTGACGGGGCCTACCCTCTCTCCCGGACTCCCTGGCCAAGGAATCTACATCCCGGTCTCCATCTCCTGGGGTGAGTCTGTCCACTCTTGTCAAGCTTTGATAGACTCAGGGGCGGCTGGGAACTTTATGGATATTCACTTCGCCCAAAGCATCAATATACCTACTGCACCTCTTGAAGTCCCTCTGTCTGTGTCTGCCCTCGATGGCCAAGCGTTAGGTGATGGAAGAGTCACCCAAGTTACTTCTCCAGTTTTCCTCCAGTCTCAAGGTCACAAGGAAGAAATATCCCTGCACCTGATTCCTTCATCAGAGTTCCCAGTGATTCTAGGCCTTCCTTGGCTTACCCGCCACAACCCTCGCATAGACTGGGTAACAAGCCAGGTTGTGGAATGGGGCCCTGCGTGCCATGCCTCTTGTCTGCTCTCTAGCTCTCCTGTGTCTCCTGCCGAGCCCCCTGATCTCACCGAGTTATCTCAAGTTCCCACAGAGTACTGGGATCTCAAGGAAGTTTTCAGCAAGAGCAGGGCCGCCGTTCTTCCTCCGCACCGGGCCTACGACTGTGCCATCGACTTGCTCCCTGGGACTACCCCTCCTCATGGCATACTGTTTTCCCTCTCTCAGCCAGAACGCAAGGCCATGGAGGAATACCTCAAAGATGCCCTGGTCTCTGGGTTTATTCGACCCTCCACTTCACCTGCTGGAGCTGGCTTCTTCTTTGTCGGCAAGAAGGATGGGGGGCTCCGACCATGTATTGATTACAGGGGCCTGAATAAGATCACTGTGCGCAACCGATATCCCCTTCCGCTGATGTCCACAGCTTTCGACCTGCTCCAAGGCGCCACCGTCTTCACCAAGTTGGACCTACGGAACGCATACCACCTCATCCGTATCCGACAGGGAGACGAGTGGAAGACTGCCTTTAACACCCCGTCTGGGCACTACGAATACCAGGTGATGCCCTTCGGACTCACCAACGCACCAGCTGTTTTTCAGGCCCTAATCAACGACGTCTTAAGGGACATGATTAACCTATACGTTTTTGTCTACCTCGACGACATCCTTATCTTTTCCAAGACCGTGCAGGAGCACCGCCACCATGTCCGCCAGGTTCTCCAGAGGCTGCTACAGAACAATCTGTTCGCCAAGGCCCAGAAATGCGAATTTCATGTTCCCGAGGTCTCCTTTCTGGGATTTATTGTACGGACAGGCCAACTCCAAATGGACCCTGCCAAGACCCTGGCCGTCCGGGATTGGCCTACTCCCAAGTCCGTTAAGGAGGTTCAGCGGTTCTTAGGATTCGCTAACTTCTACCGCAAGTTCATCAGGAACTTCAGTTCTGTGGCAGCACCCATGTCAGACCTCACCAAAGGGACAGGTGGATCTTATGGCTGGTCTCCTCAGGCAGAAAAGGCGTTCAAAGACCTCAAGGACCGCTTCTGCACGGCACCCATTCTGGTTCTCCCGGACACCTCCCAACCATTCATCGTGGAGGTGGACGCCTCGGACAGTGGTGTCGGCGCGGTGCTCTCTCAACGTTCGGAAGGAAAGCTGCACCCCTGCGCTTACTTCTCCCACCGCCTGAGTCCTGCTGAGTCCCGGTACGATGTGGGGGATCGAGAACTGCTAGCGGTCAAACTGGCCCTTGAGGAGTGGAGGCACTGGCTGGAGGGAGCACAACATCCATTCCTGGTTTGGACTGACCACAAGAACCTGGAGTACCTCCAGCAAGCCAAGAGACTGAACCCTCGACAGGCTAGGTGGGCCCTGTTTTTCAGTCGGTTTGACTTCACCCTCTCATACCGCCCCGGCTCCAAGAACACCAAACCTGACGCACTGTCCAGACTGTTCTCTGCCACTAACAGGGAGAATGAAGTCGGGCCTATTATCCCTGTGTCCCGGATTGTGGCCCCTGTCCGCTGGGGTATTGAGGAGGCTGTCCGACGAGCCCAACGCCAGGACCCCGGTCCTGGGACGGGGCCACCAGGCCTCTTGTACGTCCCACATCAAGCCCGGGCCAAGGTTCTCCAGTGGGGTCACTCTTCCCCTCTCACCGCCCACCCGGGAGCTCGGAGGACCCTGGACTTCCTGAAAAGACGCTTCTGGTGGCCTAACATGGAGAAGGAAGTAAGGTCATTTGTCCTGTCCTGTGAGGTTTGCACCAGAACCAAGAACCCACGACAGCGTCCCCAGGGTCTCCTGCATCCTCTGACCATTCCCCGGCGTCCCTGGTCCCACGTGGCAGTCGACTTTATCACGGGTCTCCCTGAGTCACAAGGTAACACGGTCATTTTGGTCTTAGTTGACAGATTCTCCAAGGCCTGCCGCTTCATACCACTGTGCAAACTCCCCTCTGCTCTTGAAACTGCGAAACTTTTGTTTAATCATGTCTTCCGAGTCTTTGGTCTTCCACAGGACATCGTCTCAGACCGAGGGCCCCAGTTCTCCTCCCGAGTGTGGCACGGGTTCTGCAAGGTCATCGGAGCCACTGCCAGCCTCTCCTCTGGGTTTCACCCACAGTCCAATGGTCAGACGGAGAGGCTCAACCAGGACCTGGAAACCACCCTGCGAGGCCTGGCTATGGATAACCCGACATCGTGGAGCACCTGGCTGCCATGGGCGGAGTACGCCCACAACACCCTGCAGTCATCGGCCACCAAGCTGTCGCCATTCCAGTGCCAATTCGGGTTCCAGCCACCTCTGTTCCCGGACCAGGAGGAGGACGCGGGGGTGCCCTCGGTCAACCAATATGTGAGACGGTGTCGCAAGACCTGGAGCAAGGTCAGGAAGACCCTCATACAGACCTCCAGAACCAACCAGACTCAGGCCAACCGCCATAGAAGACCTGCACACGCTTTCCGCCCTGGGCAGCGTGTTTGGCTGTCCACTAAGGACCTTCCACTGCGGGTGGAGAACCGCAAGCTTGCTCCTCGCTACATTGGCCCCTTCAAGGTGGTGCGCAGGGTGAACCCTGTCTCCTACCGGCTCCAGTTGCCCCGGACTCTGAGGATCAACCCCACTTTCCATGTTTCCCTGTTACGGCCCGTACTGACGTCTACGTATGCCCCTGCCCCTAGGAACCCCCCACCCCCCCGCATCTTCCAGGGGCAGACTGTGTTCACTGTGAATCGCCTGCTTGACTCCCGCCGGGTCCGCGGCGGGTTGCAATATCTGGTGGACTGGGAGGGCTATGGTCCTGAGGAGCGCTGCTGGGTTCCTGCTCGGGATGTCCTTGATAAAGAACTATGTCGGGACTTCCATTCGGCCCATCCGGATCGCCCTGGGAACGTCAGGAGACGCTCCTAGAGGGGGGGGTCCTGTTAGGACTAGGACTGTTTTGGCCTCTAGAGGCCGCTGTTATTTCCTTTTCATGTCGTGTTTATTTTGGCCTCTAGAGGCCGCCACTGTTCCTGTGTCTTGTGTTTGTGTTAATTGCCTAATTATCTTCACCTGTGTCCTTAATTAGTTTGTCTATTTATACCCCTGAGTTCAGTCCTCTTGTCACGGAGTCTTTGTGCTGTTATGTTTATCTCCAGTTTCCTTTGTACTGTGTTTTTTGATCTTCTTAGCTTTTGAATTTTTGCACTTTGCTTTTCTTTTGGATTATACTCTTTGGTTTTTTTTTGTCTTTTGTTTTGCCCTGTATATAGTGTATATAGTTTAAATAAACCTTTTGATTCTTTTTCTACTTCCGCCTCACGCCTCTGCATTTGAGTCATCCCCCTGGTGGCCTAGTGGGGGTTTGCTGGATTATCACACCAACGAACCAGGTTCGAATCCCAGCAAAACCCTAACAGTCTATATAAGTGCGCTTCCATGTTTATGCAGGAGGGGTGATAGAAGTGGCGAAACATTTTACTTTTTATCGTTTCTTTCACAACTTGAATGCGTTGAAACAAAAAATTATGACAAACTAACGCCGCTTACACTAAAATATCGAGGGAAATTTGTAATAAAAACTTTACGGTCGGCAATTTCGACACGGAAATTCTCGATCGGTCGGGTTACCGGAAACACACTATTTTTTTTATTTGGCCTAAGACGCTTCTACTGACCATCAAGTACCCAGATATCACGTTCTATCTGGTTCGGCTGCCGAAGAATCAAGTCCGACCTCGGACGAAACGTAGCCCGTGTTCCGAGTGGGTGCCCGGTCTGGATTGTTTCTATCGTATAATTTTGCTGGCGCTCCTAGAAGCGAAATAGTAATACATGTGTTAAAATTATAACAACGACCGAGTGAACCACGACAAGCGAGAACGCTCATTTTATAGCAAAATTCTAGCAACGCGAAATAAAATTCTTCCATGATCTTATCGAGAAAGCTTTTGAATCTGACCTGAGAGAAAACGATTACTGCAAACACGAGCTCTTTTGGTTTTGTTCGATCAGCCCTGCCGATGTTGTTCAGCTGCACTCGTCTCGTCTCCGTACTAAGCCTCAGAGTTTCCTCGCCCTCTTTCCGAATCACGGACGGAATTCTAAAAAATCGGAACGTGCCACGGTCACGAGTCCTGTTGTGATCACAACCATATACAGCGCAAAGATATGGCAGAGCTAAAAGAGCGCTTAAAGCAGTGGAAAAACAAAGCGCTGCACACGCGTGAGTATGTTTTGTATGGAATGTCGCTCGACCCCGCGTTTGTATTTCCACCAACATGGCCGACATCCGGGTTTCTATTTTGCTTTGATGTCACTTGCAAGTCAAGGATTGAGTTGCATTTAACCACACCCACAAACCTCCATAAAAGGCGAAGGAGTGCGTGCTCTCTCTCTCTCTCTCTCTCTCTCTCTCTGCCTCTCTTTCTCTGTCAGTCTCTCTGTCTCTGGACCGCAGTCTCTCTTTCTCTGTCCTGCACTCTCTCTCTGTGTCTCTGTCTCTCTCTCTCTCTCTCTCTCTCTGCCTCTCTTTCTCTGTCAGTCTCTCTTTCTCTGTCCTGCACTCTCTCTCTGTGTCTGTCTCTCTGTGCCTCTCTTTCTCTGTCCTGCACTCTCTCTCTGTGTCTGTCTCTCTGTGCCTCTCTTTCTCTGTCCTGCACTCTCTCTCTGTGGCCGAATCCCATTTCACCCCTTGGACCAACCCCTTGGCCCTTCCCCTCCATTTTGCGCGTTCACGTGAAGGGGTAGGGGTATCCCAATCCCAGTTAACGCGGAGGGGTAGGGGAAGGGGTAGGGCTTCTGTACCCCTCCAAACGGAGATTTTCCTGGAGCTGACTCCGAACGAAGGGGTTTGAGTGATTTCCCACAATGCCATGCGGATTTCAGCGAGATTTCATGCGGATTTCAGAAAGATGGCGGTTCCCGCGGCGAAAGATTGTCATAAATGTATTTTCTCCATTATTTACGTGTTTTAAGTTGTTATCCAGAGGAAACACGCCGCTTGATTCGCTTTCGAGCTGAGAATGAGCAGCGATTTCTGAAATCCAAGCTGCTGCTAAAAAGCTTTGGGAGTGAGTACTGTTTTCGGTTGCTTGACTGCGTACATTTTGTTCTGTTATTCTCGCTTTTATTGTTTACATGAGTGTTCTGACACCTCATTCTGTCGGATGTGGTGCACGAAGCGCCAACGATATCCCATTCAGTGGTGTTAGTTAACAAATCACACCCTGCCAGCAGAGATTTCTGGTTCTGCCTCTGGCTCTGACTGTAGCGGCTGGTCGCAGCCAATGACGCATTTGGTCGCGTTTTGCTAACGTAAACGCTGACGGAGGTACGCGATGACGTATGCGATCGTTGAAGGGCTATCCCAATACGTAAGGGTTGAATTTCAAGCCCTATCCCTTGTAGCTCAGTTTCAAGGGGAAGGGCCAAGGGGAAGGGGAAGGGGTAGGGGTAGAAATTAGAATTGGGATTGGGCCTTAGATAAACTCGTGCAAAACTTTTTTTTCCCCCGTGTGAATGATTTTACAAATAAATTTTTCCGTATCCAGCGTTATACGTGACTTAAGTCTTGGGCATATGGAAAGAAATGCTGTCGACCAAATAAAATAATGAAATGTTTCAACTTAAAAAAAAGTACTGTAAACAGTAATCAGTAAGCCATAATAAATGAAACGAAGTCAGTATTTGGTGTGAGACGACCCTTTGGTTTAAAAAAATAAAATAAAATAGTAGTTTCCGGTCCAGTGAGTGCAGTTTTATAAGGAAATGAGCTGTAACGGGGGGGAAATGCTTTTGCACAGCACTGTATAAACAAAGACGCTTGGCATTTTATAAAAATTTATGTAAATATCCTTTTCCTTCAGCGAGTCGTAATCGGATTGTGACCGAAGTGCGGAGGCTCTTTAATATTCCGCCTCATGAGCTTGCGGAATTTTAATGAAGTCGGAGGTGAGGCGGGTCTTTACCGTGTCTCAGAGGAGCGACGGAGGATTAGCGAGTCGTAAACCTGCCCCCTGGGACGTGGTTACGTTTCAGCCGAACTGACATTTGCATACTAAGCTGGAACGGTGCGAAGACACGACAGAGATTTATTCCTGCTTCCTGCTTATCGTCACGTTTTCAAGGCTTTAAACGCTGCGACTTTGTTCTGTTTGACCAGATTATGCTTTCTTTTCTGAATACGAGCAGTCGAGGGTGACACGAGAGTGCACTTTTACTCCCGTCTCATCCCATTCCAGCAAAAATACTCCTGTCCATATCCTAATCCCGTGGAAAAAATAATAATGATGATAAAAAAAATCCTTTCCTGTACTAATCCTGGAAGAATGCCTCCTTTTCCAAAATGATCCAAAAAAAGAAATGGGTGTTTATTCATGTTAAAACTGCATGTTTTTATATAATAAAAGCTTACCTAATAATAGGAAGACTCCCCCCACCCCCCCCACCCTTCCTGTTCGTTCCTGGTCACATGAGGAATAGTGAAATTGACTCCCATTCCGTGGGAATCCCACAGGAATCCTGTGACTCACAAAATTCCTGAAAAAAATTCAGCCTGCAGTGCGTGTAAGGAGTGTACATGTCCCGCATAAAGAGCACTTGTTGTTATTATTATTATTTTTATTATTATAATACATAGGGGGGCGGCACGGTGGTGTAGTGGTTAGCGCTGTCGCCTCACAGCAAGAAGGTCCTGGGTTCGAGCCCCGGGGCCGGCGAGGGCCTTTCTGTGTGGAGTTTGCATGTTCTCCCCGTGTCCGCGTGGGTTTCCTCCGGGTGCTCCGGTTTCCCCCACAGTCCAAAGACATGCAGGTTAGGTTAACTGGTGACTCTAAATTGAGCGTAGGTGTGAATGTGAGTGTGAATGGTTGTCTGTGTCTATGTGTCAGCCCTGTGATGACCTGGCGACTTGTCCAGGGTGTACCCCGCCTTTCGCCCGTAGTCAGCTGGGATAGGCTCCAGCTTGCCTGCGACCCTGTAGAAGGATAAAGCGGCTAGAGATAATGAGATGAGATAATAATACATAGCGCCAAATTACTCAATTCTGATTGGTCAATCAAGGAGGGCTTTTTTTACCTTAACACGGGGCCGTATTTCTGAAATGCCATTGGCTATAGTTCGTTGCTTGGTTACGGTTACAAAAATTAGCAAATTTTGTCAGCAAAATGCCTTTTGTAAAGAAGTTCCACTAAAACTTTGTAAACCACTTTTAAAATCCTCGTGTCGTGTCGCTGTGTCACGCTGAAAGACGCTTTAGAAACTGATTCAAACGTGGAAGATGGTCTCGCACCCTGATTGGTTCACAAAAAATGACAAATGTTGTGAACTTGAATGGCTTCCGAAGTATGAATTTGGCCCGATATATTATAAACAAGTCGTCGTATGGTTCCTCGTAAAATTAAGAATCAATTTCACTCATGATTTTCGAAGTTTTTAAATTTTCAAAAATTTCGAAATCACTCGTGAAATTAATCCTTAATTTTACTCGGCCCCATACGATTACCTATACTTATCATCACCAGTGTTGGTCAGTTACTGTAATGTGACTCCTTTCTGCAGTAACGAGTAACGTAACGGATTACGTTTTCTAAAACGGTAATTATATTGCAGTTAGTAATCGGAGTATCACCTTGTTCCATGACCGCGATTTGAATTTTGTCCTGGATGGGCTCCCTTACTATGGCGTGAATGTACAGCAGGTCAAACGATGATGCAGGTTGAGCTCGTGGAAGAGAAATTTGTTTCCCAAAGTTGTGAATACTGCCATTATTTTGAATTTCTGACAACCGGAGATGCAAAGAACATTGTGGTCCATTGTAACCTTTGTTGAGCAATAAAACACCTTTCAACTGCGAAAAATAGGCTGCGTCCTTGAGTTTATTATCCCCCGCTGGCCGAAATCCCCGTTCGGGCCTTATGTCGTAGCGATGTCCGTCCGTCTGTCCTGGGAAGGGTGCTCACCTTCTGAAATCGACTCCTCTTGCAATTTTTGGAGGAATTTCACCAAACTTGGTAAAAGTCATTGTGATATATCGGTAGTACGCATATTGTTATTTTGTTCAACTCGGTTGCATTTTACCAGATACCAGAGTTTTCTAGAAAAATTTAGTATGAGGGCGCTCACCATGGCAAGGGAGCGAAGCGGGGGGGGATGGTGCGGGTTGTTGTCCCCCCCTCCCCCCGCTGTGCGAAGCCTTTGAAAAATTGAGGCTCCAATGGGACATTCTGAGGCTATCTGAGAGGGAAATTGTAACAAATTGTTTGTCAACATTGAAAAAGAAAGAAGTAATCTTCTTCTGCCCCGGACAGTCTTTGGCTTTCTTCCGTTTCGTGCCGCGGGACGACATCTTTAAATGCCCAAGTGTCAACAAAAACAACTCGCGAACTACTTCTGTCAAAAGCTCCTGCCTTTGATTAACAAACTTGTACTTTGACAATTTCATGAAGGTGTGTTTTCCTTCTGACATCAACTCCTCTCTCAATTTTTGGATGAATTTCTCGAAGCTTGGCAAAAGGCCTTGTTATATGACAGTAATACGCATATTACGATTTAATTTAATTTGTGAAAAATTTCCCAGAGTTTTGACCCTTGATTAAATAACTTGTACTTTGACAGTTTCATGAGGGTGTACATTCTTCTGAAATCAACTCCTCTTACAGTTTGTTGAGGAATTTCACCAAACTTGGTAAAAGGCTTTGTTATATGACAGTTATACGCAGATTGAAATTTCGTTTAATTTGGGCAAATTTTCCCAGAGTTATGCGCTTGATTATTAACAAACTTGTATTTTGGCAATTTCATCAAGGTGTGCTTGCTTTCTGAAATCAAGTTCCTTCACAATTTTTATCCCCCGCTGCAGGGTTTTTTCTAGAAAAATTTAGTATGAGGGCGCTCACCATGGCAAGGGAGCGAAGCGGGGGGGGGGGATGGTGCGGGTTGTCCCCCCCGCCGTGCGAAGCCTTTGAAAAATTGAGGCTACAATGGGACATTCTGAGGCTATCTGAGAGGGAAATTGTAACAAATTGTTTGTCAACATTGAAAAAGAAAGAAGTAATCTTCTTCTGCCCCGGACAGTCTTTGGCTTTCTTCCGTTTCGTGCCGCGGGATGACATCTTTAAATGCCCAAGTGTCAACAAAAACAACTCGCGAACTACTTCTGTCAAAAGCTCCCGCGCCGGTGGGTGAAAGGTCATTCAGTCTCGAGAAATCTCGCTCTACAAGTCAGCTGACCTTGTATGGAACCCATGCCAAATCTCGTGAGAGCAGCCGCGACAAGTAAACAACTAAACAACATGGCGCCTCGGTCTGGAAAACGCCGATTCGGATTGTTTTTGCACCGTCTGATGGTGTATCTGCTATGATTGGAATATTTTTGGAGTAATTATAACGTATTTGATGATCAGACACATTGTCATGTAGTGTTGCTGGGATGTTTTGACGGAGAAAAGATCGTTTTGAGAAAGACTGCATGTTGTGCAGTAGCATATAAGTGCATGGCCTAAGTGTGACTTGGGGTTCAATTGGCATTTCGGTAAGGGGGCGCACGCCGAGAGTAAGAGGGCGCAGCGCCCCGTTCCCTAGTTTAGACGAAAGCCTGCCGCTGGCCGAAAGGCCCGAAAGGGGATTATGTCGTAGCGATTTCTGTCCGTTCATCCCAGGAAACGTACTCACCTTCTGAAATCAACTCCTCTCACAATTTTTGGAGGAATTTCACGAAACTTGGCAGGATTCTTTGTTATATGTCGATAATACACATATTGCAATTGCATCCAATTCAGTCACATTTTACCAGAGTTATGGCCGAGTTGCCAGCAGGGGATATTGTACTCTCAGAGCACTCTTCTTGTTATTCCATCGTGTTGTATAATAACTAGTGCTGTCAAAAATGTCGCGTTATTATCGCGTTAACTTGACTCAATTTTAACGGCGATAATTTTTTTATCGCGAGATTAACGCTCTGTGACATGATGTAGGTTTTTCATAAGCTTTTGAAACTGCCAGGAACTTGGAACAGAGACTTTGCTTAGAAAAACGATAGCAGCTAGACTGTAATGCCACGCCCCGCACAGCCAGAGTCCTCTGCCCTCCCCCGAAGAGCCACGGTGCTCGGCTTAGGTTTCGTTTTCCCATCGGCGGCTCCAGCCCCACTTTGCAGTGGCTGTGACAAGACGTGTTATGCTCTACAATTAAAAAAAAAAAAAAATTGGTACAACCAGTGTTCGAACTATGCCAATATTTTCAGGGGGTCCCTTTTTTTCCCTTGGGGGGGGGGGGGTGGTGGTGCTTGCGCTTGTCTCAGAGCGCGGCTCTCCATCGCGCGCTCACTTCGGATATGCAAATGCTTCCCGTTACACACGATTACTATGTCAATAAACATCATTTTGCCAATATTTTAGAGACCCCCCAACATTTCCCAAATCATGTTTTCAAGGGATCTCATGTCTGTTTCAGGGGATCTCGGATCCCCCGAGTACCCCCGTAGTTCGAACGGTGAGCAAGCCCATTCACTTTTTATGCTGATAAGAGAATTACAATGGTTTTTCATATGACAAAAATGTGCGATTAAATTGTGATTAATCGCGAGTTAACTATGACAGTCGCGACATTAATCGCGATTAAATATTTTAATCGCTTGACAGCACTAATAATAACATTAATACACCAACTTGATCATGAAATATTACCTGATTTGCTTGTTGCACTTTGTGTGTGTGTGTGTGTGTTGTATTTGTCTGTAATTGTGCCTACTATGCACTTTCATTCTTAGAATGTTTGGAGGAAGTTCCTCTTTTCTTCCTTCTTCTCCCCTTTGTGTGACCACGCTGCAGGAACTGAGAACCTGCAGTTCTTGGAACACCATTTTGATGGAATTTTTTTTAGCTTTGACTCCGTGATAGGTTCTCTCCCAGCACATAAGGAACCATGAGTGACGTCCAGCGCCCTCTGTAATAATTATTATTGGCACCCCTTGTAAAGATGTGGACAAAAGGTTCGAAAAAATCCACCTTTTGGTGAGGTCCCTTCATCTCCTGATGGAAAAAAAAGAGAAAAATCCAGCCTTTGATTGAGGTCGGATTATTCAAAGAAAAACAAATCCCTCGTCAAGAAATTAAAAAAAAGTGCTGTTATTTTTGGCACCCCTGCATTTAAAAAAAAAAAAGCTTCTGTTTGATGAACAAGCTAGGGCCATTATTAAAAAATGTTCTGTTTCCGGTCCACCGGCCGGGTGAGTGCCGTTTGTGCGGTTGAAATTTTTTTTTTAACGCCGGTTTTTCGACATTTTTTTCGGGTTCGTAAATCTAAAATCGAACTTGACATTTCCGCATTCCCAGGGCTTTCCACTAAGGCTCATACTAGCCAGCCATGGCAAATAAGTAGCCGCCGGGGGGGAGTAAACACAAAATAAACTCCTGTGCACGCAGTTCCCAGGCCATCCTTAAAAAAAAATCCGTTTCCTGTCCACCGGGTGAGCAAAAAAATTTTCAGTCGGGAGAGAGGGATTTTTTTTTATTTTTTTTTATTATATATGGATGGATAAGAAATCGCAATGCTGTGTTTGCTTTTTCTTTCAGTACTTTTTTATTACAAAAGCAGACACATTTAATAAAATGACGGTTTAATCAACTGAAACTTGTACAAAAACTTTACGTTAGCATTTTAAATGCTGACTGCAACATTTGCAAAACTTTTACAAAGGTACTTAAAATGTCCGACACACGGACTTTTTGTAGTTCTAAATCGAGCGTTAGGCCGAGTTCAGATGAGATTACACTATTAAAATGATCACTGAATGATTTGTTTTTCTGAATCTTTACTATTTTGTTGTTCGCTAGAATACCATTTTGCGATTTCACACTTAAGCAAATGTTTGAAAACTCCGGATCTCCTTCCTTCATGGTGGCTGCCGTTTTTTTGTGCCGCACGGCGCATGCGCAGAGCTGATTCGACAGGGCTTTCCACAAGCGCCGGCTGCCGGCCACACAATTAAGTCCAGCCGGCTACTTTAATGACTATTATTTTTGTAGCCCACAGGCTCTAAATATTAATTTTCGATTTTAATAAAATTAAATGTTTATCTAACGGACTGACAATAATGTCAAACTGAACCGCACTCATTTAAGTTGTGATTCGCGCTGTTTGTACCGATAATAACCACAAATTCCCCGCCGACTTCGTTGATCAAGGGAGAGTAACTCATCCGCGGCCCCGACATGCGGTGTGTGCGCGCGCACTCGGCGGAGGCAGTATGAGCCTTAGTGGAAAGCCCTGGGAATGCGTAAATGTCAAGTTCGAGTTTAGATTTACGAGCCCGAAAAAAATGTCGAAAAACCGGCGTTAAAAAAAAAATTTCAACCGCACAAACGGCACTCACCCGGCCGGTGGACCGGAAACAGAACATTTTTTAATAATTCCCAGGGCTTTCCACTAAGGCTCATACTAGCCAGCCATGACACATAAGTAGCCAGCCGGGGGGAGTAAACACAAAATAAACTCCTGTGCACGCAGTTCCCAGGATTAAGTGTATTTTCCACAGACCATTTATTTATTCACTTTACTCAAATACAAAGTAAAATGGCAGTAAATCTTCTTTCTTTTCTTGCGTATTGCATCATGAGGCGTTCCTGGCTTGTAAATCTCTTATTTTTGGTGCATGACACATTCACGCAGCTGAGCATGCTATGAATTAACAACGACAACGGTCTGCAGTGGGGCTACACAATTAAACACTCAGCCAACATTTCTCCATTTGTGTATGAAAATACACTCCAACCACTCAGTTTGGCTTCATTTACAACCAGCGGTGTCTTTTGATGCCAGCACGTAATTGAACGAGAGAAGACTGGTTTACCGGAGACAAAATAAGCGTTATCTCTGCTTCTGTTCCCTCCGACACACTACTGCCTCCGCCGAGTGCGCGCACACACACACCGCATGTCGGGGCCGCGGATGAGTTACTCTCCCTTGATCAACGAAGTCTGCGGGGAATTTGTGGTTATTATCGGTACAAACAGCGCGAATCACAACTTAAATGAGTGCGGTTCAGTTTGACATTATTGTCAGTCCGTTAGATAAACATTTAATTTTATTAAAATCGAAAATTAATATTTAGAGCCTGTGGGCTACAAAAATAAGTCATTAAAGTAGCCGGCTGGACTTAATTGTGTGGCCGGCAGCCGGCGCTTGTGGAAAGCCCTGCATTCCGCGCAGAATATAGAACTGAATCAGCTCTGCGCATGCGCCGTGCGGCACAAAAAAATGTCCGCCACCATGAAGGAAGGAGATCCGGAGTTTTCAAACATTTGCTTAAGTGTGAAATCGCAAAATGGTATTCTAGCGAACAACAAAATAGTAAAGATTCAGAAAAACAAATCATTCAGTGATCATTTTAATAGTGTAATTTCATCCGAACTCGGCCTAACGCTCGATTTAGAACTACAGAAAGTCCGTGTGTCGGACATTTTAAGTACCTTTGTAAAAGTTTTGCAAATGTTGCAGTCAGCATTTAAAATGCTAACTTACAGTTTTTGTACAAGTTTCAGTTGATTAAACCGTCATATTTTATTAAATGTGTCTGCTTTTGTAATAAAAAAGTACTGAAAGAAAAAGCAAACACAGCATTGCGATTTCTTATCCATCCGTGTATATATATTAAAAAAAATAAAAAATCCCTCCCTCCCGACTGAAAATTTTTTTGCTCACCCGGTGGACAGGAAATGGATTTTTTTTTAAGGATGGCCTAGTTTACGAGGGCTTATTAGTGATTTAGCTGCGTAATCGAGTTACATAAACTGTGAACTTGCACCGTTTATTGTAACATCAGACACATGCGATGCTTCTCTCAAATTTAGCCAAACTGAAGGCGTCGTTCATGCTCGTTATTCTTGCCGCTTTCACCACGCACTCCGCTTGAACTATACTGTATAAATTCTATTCATTCTCACAGCTCTTCATTATTTCTGACGAGTTATGGAATCCCCTGGTGAAACAAATGTTGCATTACTTCATTCAGAACCAACGTATGAGCTCGTTTACGGGTCAGAAAGCTTCGACATGAATCTCTTTTCTTTTTATTAATGTGCGTGATTGTTAAGGACGTGAACAGATCTTGCACAAAATGTGACGGAGGCTTTTATCGTACAATCTGAGAATGCAGTCATTTAACTAAGACACATCTGTCAGCTAAATATAAACGTTGTGTCTCATTTTTTGGGGTTTTGGTTCCGAAGCGTTGCTTTGATCCGATCCGATCTGATCCGAATCTGACCCCGCTACTGATGTTCTAGTAACGACACGCATTGTTGAGTTATAAACAGATGTTGTTGTTGATGTTTATGTTCATGTTTTTACGCCGTGCGGTCGGGGAGTTTTCCAAGCTTGGATCATGCTGCATTCTTTGCGTTGACTCCCATGTCTGAAGCAGTCGACAGCGCACGTGTTCGGACATGTCAGCCCTGTACGCTCTGCACTTACCGTAATTGGAACGCTTTCGGGTTTCGTGATAGTAAACTTCCCTCTTGCAGACGTTCCCTGGGATACAAGCCTGATGCTGAAACCGTGGGAGAGCGAGGCGTCCAAGAGGGGACTGTTTGACCTTTGGGTGACCTTTAGACGTGATGTTTGCATACCGAGATTACACCAGAGACTTTTTTTTTCTTTTCCCCAGTAACCGCTCCGGATTCTTAGCATTAATAATGATTTAAAAATGCCGTGCTAGTGCTTAAGAAACATTTATATCGATTTTTCTGTTTAAACTCGCTTATCTGCAGCTATCCTGAAACAGAAAGGGTGGCTCCTCACTGAGTTCCTTCCTGTCGTTAGGCATTTTGCTCCCCGAGTGGCTGGCTGAGATCTGACACCGAGCCAAACCAGATAATTATGTTTACTTCCCTTCCTTCGACCACACTTTCATCTCACACAAAGGAGGCGCTGTGAGGACGAGCGAAGAGCCATTGCTGAATCACAGCACCATGGCACGCTCAGATGGGTCACATCCCGCCTTCTTTTTCCTGCTGGAACCAAGCACGAGAACCTCGTCTGTAGCACAGACTTGTGAAATTCCAGGCATTTCTCCGTGCGAGGCCGAGGCCGCTTTTCCCTCGAGAGCTGTGAAAGCGTATGGAAGCGTGAACCCTGTTTTGGCTGACGGCATGAGAACACTAAAAGCTAAACGAATCCCTGACACCAAGCTGTCTCGCTGAACCGGAGGCTGTTCGGACTTGTTCAGCTGGCGCTCTGAAGCCCGTGAGATTTACCTGCTGAACCACTTGGACTGGCTTTTTGTCAGTTTTTCATTTTGCTGGGGAAACGCGCATGTGAGGTTCTGGCATGGCTGGTTTAAAAAAAAAAAAAAAAAAAGTTTCACACTTGGCATATCAGTAAAGAGAAAAGTCCAGAGAAATTTTAAGAGATGGGAAGTTATTGATTGATTTTTATTTTTGATTGGAACCTATAGATGACATCTTGTTGCGCCTCATCAGAATTTTTTTTTAATCAATCCAAAAAAACCACCCCAACCAACCCCTTAAAGCCTGATTAGAGAAGTGTTTCCTCGCCAAAACTGATTTTCTTGCAAGAACGTCTTTTTATTTTTCTTATACCACAGCAAAACATTTTAAGAGATGGGAAATTATTGGTTTTTATTTTTAGTTTTGGCTGGAACCTATAGATGTACCTCCTTTTTTTTTTTTTTTTTAAATCAATCCAAAAAAAAAAGAAAGAAAACCCTGATGCCTGATTAGAGAAGTGTTTCCTCACCAAATTTGACTATTTTCCTCGAAGAACATTTATTTTTCTTATCGCACAGTAAATTATCTGCGATATTTTATTTTTTTTTAATCTTTAAAGAACAACACACAGCACTTTGTATCTGGTTATAATCGTGGAGCCACTTCCTTTAAAAAAAAAAAAAGTTTCACACTCGGCGTGTCAGTAAAGAGAAAAGTCGAGAGAAATTTTAAGAAATGGGAAATTATTGATTGATTTTTCTTTTTTCTTTTTCTTTTTGGCTAGAACCTATAGATGACATCATCTTGTTGCACCTCGTCAGAATTTTATATCAATCAAAAGAAAAAATCGATATCTGGTTAGAGAAGTGTTTCCTCACTAACCAAATTTTTTATTATTTTCCTCGAAGAACTATATACCACAGCAAATGATCTTTTTTTTTTTAATCTTTAAAGAACATCACGACACTTTTAAATTTTTTTTTTGCGGTCCAGTTTCCATCAAATCCTGCTCTCTGATTGGCTGGCGAGCGGGTCCGTATCCTACGGTACGGACCCTGGTTATGCTTCGGTCACAACCGGCCGTACGTGCTCCTACGGCCGGTCTACGTGCAAAAAACGCAAGAAACGCACGGAGGGCGTGCGTGTGACGTGCTGATTTTCGAGCCGTAGACCGGCCGCAGAGGTTCTTTGTCATGTCAAACAAACTCTACGGGTGCTTACATTTTTTTCAGGTTGCAAGACAAACTTACGGCCAACGGGTGTCTTTTTCCACGCACAAAAAAAACCCGCAGCGATTTGGGAAACGCCAAAAATTGCACGGCCAAAAAAATCGTACGTCCGGTTGTGACCTAGGCTTTCCAGATCTCTGGCAACTCGCTCGTTCACAACAACAACAAATGTAGCAATTTTTGTCAACATTTATTTTCGCGTTTCTCAGGAGAATAGCATTAATTTTACAGCATGGATAGCGATAACGACAGTGTTCACAGCGAAAGTGAGTTTTACTACCCTGAGGAAGAAGAAATAAAATAAAACATTTCAGGAGAAAGCTAAAAACCTGTAACTGTTGCTAACGCCGAGCAAAAACATGGCTGAATCCTGAATGACTCAATTTTGTATAAATAGGGGACTACATAGGCGGCAAAATGTAGTTTTTTCCTGCCATGGAAGTGCACTTGCATACCGAGGAGGAAGCCATTTGCATAACAGCCATGAATGAGGCTGTATGTGAAAATGTCGTTCACGCACTTTTCTCCCCCATGAGAATTTTGAAAAGTTGGCAAGTATGTGTTATAGCTGGAACAACTCGCGCTACTGTATATTATACAAAAATAATGCACACCTTCCGACTAATCAGGTTTGAGAACTGAGTAATGTGATGGTACACTGACCGGCCATCCTGTTCTTGGCTGTTCGTTGAACCCAGTGTGGTGTTCTCCTGTTCTGTTGCATGCTGAGATGCTTTTCTGCTCACTATGGTTGTAAAGCGTGATTATCTCATATCTGTAGCCGCTTTATCCTGTTCTACAGGGTCGCAGGCAAGCTGGAGCCTATCCCAGCTGACTACGGGCGAAAGGCGGGGTACACCCTGGACAAGTCGCCAGGTCATCACAGGGCTGACACATAGACACAGACAACCATTCACACTCACATTCACACCTACGGTCAATTTAGAGTCACCAGTTAACCTAACCTGCATGTCTTTGGACTGTGGGGGAAACCGGAGCACCCGGAGGAAACCCACGCGGACACGGGGAGAACATGCAAACTCCACACAGAAAGGCCCTCACCGGCCACAGGGCTTGAACCCAGGACCTTCTTGCTGTGAGGCGACAGCGCTAACCACTACACCACCGTGCCGCCCCAAGCGTGATTATATGAGTTACTATATCCTTCCTGGCAAAAAAAAAAAAAAAGCTCAAACCAATCTGTCCATTTTCCTCTGATGTTTCTTATCAACAAGGAGTTTCCACCCACACTCGGTGTTTTTTGTTTTTCGCACCATTCTGTCTGTGTAAACTCTACAGACTGTTGTGTGTGAGAACACCCAGGAGATCGGCAGTTTCTGAAATACTCAAGAAAACAGTCCGTCTGGCTCAAACCAACACCCACGCCATGGTGGAAGAAAGTCAGACTGTATTGTGTAATTGGAAGTGATTAGTAGACTTCTTTATATTGATTGATGCTACAGGGTTGAGGAGTGTCGAGTATTGAACGAAGGTTCACTATACTTTTAATAAAGTCGCTAAACGTGACGCGAAATCGGACGATCTATCCGTAAAGACGTATTGACGGAGCCGCTCTAATGATAGCAGGTGGATGTGTTGTGTTAAGGGTGTGGTTTCAAGAGGAAACATTTATTTTTTCATTCCTGTCCATGTTATACACACACACACACACATACACACTTCTCAGTCTTGCGTCAGTGCCAGATGTACGTTTAGGCTCATCCAGATTTTCCCCTTTACATTCTTTCATTATGGTCTTACTGCTGCTGCTGCTGCTGCTTATTTACGTCCTTCTTGTTCTTGTCCCTGTTCATTTTGTTTTTAAGCTCCGCCCCTATTCTTAAAGACTTTTTCAAATTGTGGAACCAGTATCATTTCTCTTTTCATGGGTTTTAGCCTCTTCTTTGAAAAGTCTGTTTAATCGTTCAGTCTTGAAAAAAGCACACGTTGAGACGGTGCTTGGAGTCTCAGTGTAGACGAGTCAGGTGTTAAACATCACACACACGGAGGAGAAGGAAGGGGATAGCCAGACTGCTGACCAACATGTCTGTGTGATCCCCTCCTTCAGCTTCCTGTCCTCCCACCACGCTGCTCAAACGTGGAGGCGATAAGAGACGTACTGCTAGGGATTTTCCACTCAGGGTTTTGGATAAATCCCTTCTCTTTATTTCTGTCTCCCTTTTTATTTTAATTCACTTCAGGAAGCTTTACTAGAAAAATAAGGTAGACGTGTGTGTGTGCGCGTGTGCGCGTGTGTGTGTGTGTGTGTGTGTGTATAACGAAAATAACCAACAAATCGTAATTCTTCACGTGCAACTACATGACGTATGCATCCGCCGCCATATTGGATGATATACAAATCCAAAATGCCGTCTCGTGCGAACAATAACTGTGCTGCATCTCTGACGTTCTAGAAATATTATTAATATGATTCTCTGGAGTCTTCTCTCTGCCAAGTCAAGAAAAGATTCAGAGAAAAAGTGTAAATATGTTAAAGCCATCCGATTATTCAGAGGATTTAGCCTCGTTACTACCGATCTGAATATTCTGATATCAGCGTGAACTCTCTCGTTCTACAAAGGAAAAAAAAGTAAAACGAGGTTACTGGAACAGCATCGCTAATATCTCACCTGGCAAAGTTGACCCACGTTGTTCTCCTTGTGTATCCAAACTCACGAAGGTTTCTCATGCTGCTTCTAATCTGGCTTTCTTGGCAGATCTTTCGTTTATCCTGTTGCTTCTTGATACTGCGAGGTGAGTTTTCATCTTTATCTCTCTCTCTGGCCGTCTTCATGTTTGAGGGTCGGTGATCCTAGGAGACGCACATGCACTCCTCCAACCCTGCCTGTCCTGTGCCAAGGCAGAGCACATGGCACCGGTCAGGCCCGTCCAGTCTCGAATGTCATCCATCCATCCATCCATCCATCCATCTCCTCCTAGGCCAACCTCTTGATCTAGTCCTTTCCACTCAGCCCTCCAAGATAGTGCATGTTAAACCTCCAGCTCTTGTTATGTGGCCAATATAGGCTAGCTTACATTTGACCATGGCAGGCGGGAGTTTCCTTTGGGTGTTCAGTTCCTGCAGAATGGACTCGTTAGTTCTATGTTCTACCCAGCTAACCCGTAAAATCCTGCGGTATCCGAACAACTCGAATGCCTTGATGCGCTTCATATCATCTTTCCTGGAGGTCAAACTTTCAACACCATAGGTTGCAATGGGCCAAACGAGTGTTTCAAGAAGTTTTGACCTTCAGGGATTTACTGAGGGTGTGGTCTTTCCAGAGTTTGGCTGATGGTTGTTCTAGCTATGCCAAGCCAATGATGGATTTCCTTGCTGCAGTTAGCGTCCTGGTAGATATACACCCCAAGGTACTTGAATGAGCTGACTTGCTCAAGTAGCACACCATTGCAGTAGATGCTGATCGCTTCTACCTCTTGGGTCGCTGCCATGGTCGTCGTTTTGGCGGCGTTGATCTCGAGGGAATATTCTCTTGAGACTGTATCAACCTTGTCTACCAGTCGCTGCAGCTGTTCTGCTGATGTAGCGGTCAGAACAATGTCGTCCACATAATGAAGGTTGCTGATTGCGCGGCCATTGACCCGGACACCCACCCAGGCTAGCTCGTCAGCAGGTTTCCTCATTACCTCTTCGTTGTAAAGATTGAAGCAAAGCAAGGTTTTGATCTTATCATGTCCTAATTTGAGTGTCGGTGCCCAATCTGGATTTGTTTTATCATGTACTGTAGGTTTGCCGGTGCTCCTGCAAAGTGAGAAGCAGAGTGTTCACGCTAAAGCTCAAAAGTTCCATTTAATCAGCAGAAAACGGAGCTTTAATTAGCAATGAACTCTTATCAGATATCAAGTGGTCACCACACACACACACATGCGGGTGTAGTGTAATTAGCTTTTTCCTCAGTTAAGCCCTTACCATGTATGTTTTTTGAACCACAGTTTATGCATGGCATTCTCTGGATAGTTAGATCTTCATCTGTTTTTCGCTGTTTTTAATTATTTTGGGAATTCTTTCTGAAGAACCGTTTCTCTTTGTCACAAGTAGCGTTGTTACCGTATTTATATCCCACACACAAAATAGGCACTGTCTTTCTTCAAAGGCAAAGAAATCAAAAGAAAATCACAGAGCGTTGCAGCAGCTCACACGTGAAGCGCCGCCATCTTGGTTGTTGTTATCATCCAACATGGCCGACTTCTGGTTTGGAAAATAAGCGTGACGTCACATGCACACGAAGATTCTTTGTATAAAGTCATTAAAACCACAACATTGATGGATTCTGATTGGTCAGAAGGTGTTGATTTAGTTTTTATCCCCCGCTGGCCAAAAGGCCCCGAAGGGGGATTATGTCGCAGCAATGTCCGTCCGTCCCAGGAAGGGTGCTCACCTTCTGAAATCAACTCCTCTCACAATTTTTGGAGGAATTTCATGAAACTTGGCAGGATTCTTTGTTATATGTCGGTAATACTCATATTGCAATTTCGTTCAATTGGGTCACATTTTACCAGAGTTACAGCCCTTGATTAACAAAATTATACTTTGACAATTTCATGAATGTGTTTTCCTTCTGAAATCAACTTCTCTCACAATTTTTGGAGGAATTTCACCAAACTTGGTAAAAGGCCTTGTTATATGTCAGTATACGCATATTGTTATTTTGTTCAATTCGGTCGCATTTTACCAGAGTTACAGCCCTTGATTAACAACCTTGTACTTTGACAATTTCATGAAGGTGTGCTCGGCTTCTGACATCAACTCCTCTCACAATATTTGGACGAATTTCTCGAAGCTTGGTAAAAGGCCTTGTGATATGATGGTAATACGCAGATTGCGATTTAATTTCGTTTGTGAAAATTTTCCCAGAGTTTTGACCCTTGATTAAATAACTTGTACTTTGACAATTTCATGAGGGTGTACGTTCTTCTGAAATCAACTGCTCTCACAATTTGTGGAGGAATTTCACCAAACTTGGCAAAAGGCTTTCTTATATGACCGTTATACGCAGGTTGAAATTTCATTTAATTTAGGCAGATCTTCCCAGAGTTACGTCCTTGATTATTAACAAACTTGGGCAATTTCATCAGGTGTGCTTGGTTTCTGAAATCAACTTCCCTCATCATTTTTATCCCCCGCTGGCCGAAAGGCCCGAAGGAGGATTATGTCGTGACGATGTCCGTCCGTCCCGGGAAGCGTACTCACCTTCTGAAATCAGCTCCTCTTAAAATTTTCAGAGGAATTTCACGACACTTGGCAGGATTCTTTGTTATATGTTGGTAATGCGCATATTGCAATTTCGTTCAATTCAGTCTCATTTTACCAGAGTTATGGCTCAGTTGCTAACGGGGGACATTGTGCTCTCAGAGCACTCTTTTCTCGAACAGCAACCCATAAGATAAGCTGAAATCCTGGAGGAAATTCTTGTGCCAGAAATCGCTCAGTAACAATACAAGCTGAAAATAAACTGTATGTAAAATAAAACTGTACAAGAAATAAATGCTTTAAGCCTCGGTCACAACCGGCCGTACGTGCTCCTACGGCCGGTCTACGTTAGGCTGGTTAACACCAGACCATATCACAAGTGAAATATGGTCTGGAATCTGCCTATTGAATTTCTCGTAGGGGAGGTGTGGTTTACGATTGTCAACGGCCGTTTATTGGACGTTGCGAACGTCTATCATTTGGCGTATACGTAGCCCATGGCCAATCATGGCAGTTGTACCCGGTGACGTAGTTAGAGCGACGAAGAGGCGAAGAAGAGAAGGAAAGAGAAAGAGAAGGCAAAACAAAAATAGGAAAACAATGGCACCGAACGATTACTGCCATTTGTGCAAGACAAAGCTTGATCGAAAGTTTGGTTCGTATCGCTCGCCGCCATGTTAAATGTGATCCGTAAACAGTCCCAAATAAACTACAAGCTTCCGTTTGTCGAGTAGTATGCGTCACCGTCTTTCCACCCCTCCCCACTCTCTGATTGGCTCCCTAACTCAGGCGAGCCTTTAGACCAGGGGTGTTCAAACTGATCCATAAAGGGCCGTGTGGCTGCAGGTTTTCATTCCAGCCATGCAGCAGCACACCTCATTTGGCTTATTCAATCAACTGACACACCCACCCTTTAATCAAGGGTGGGTGTGTCTGCAAGTATTTGACTGTGTGAAGACAGTTCAGTTGATTGAATGAGCCAAGTCAGGTGTGCTGCTGCATGGCTGGAATGAAAACCTGCAGCCACACGGCCCTTTATGGATCAGTTTGGACACCCCTGCTGTAGACCATAGTTTCCATGCTGTCTTTTCAGATCGGAACGATTGTGCAAAGCAGCATGGGATTTCCCAGGCTAGGTCTATGTGCAAAAAACGCAAGAAATGCACGGAGGGCGCGCGTGTGACGTGCTGATTTTCGAGCCGTAGACTGGCCGCAGACCGGCCGCAGAGGTTCTTTGTCATGTCAAACAAACTCTACGGGCGCTTGCGTTTTTTTCAGGTTGCAAGACAAACTTACGGCCAACGTGCATCTTTCTCCATGAACAAAAAAAACGCAGCAATTTGGGAAACGCCAGAAATCGCACGGCCAAAAAATCGTACGTCCGGTTGTGACCTAGGCTTTAAAAAAAACAGTGCCTAATAGAATGACAAAATAATATCAACACTGTGGGTTATATAAGGGGCTAAATCACAAAATTAAGATGCGGATGGGGAGAAAAAATCACAGGTTCACAGTATGTTAATGCACTTGTTCTAGTTTAACAAAGAAACCAGTGTCTTCGTCAAAAGTGATCTTTTGACGATGTAATTTAGCGTTGTGTGGTTATTTATTTATTTTTTTAAATTAATTTCAAGTAGTAACACTTGGTTTGTAGATGTTCCACAACGTTAAATGTAACTCCTATATGGATTTTTAAAAAATTGTTCATGAATAAATTACAAAAAAACCATTAATGTCGGAAAATTGCTGTTGTAGGAGAGGAATAAAACACCTCTGGATGTGTTCTTAGAGGAAAATAATCAACTCTGGAACGGTAACAGGACCTCCGCTTCATGACACCGGCCTGTCGTTGATTGTTTTTCCGTAACAGCACGCTGCATGCGTTTTCTTCTTCACGTAATTCTCTCTTTTCTTCTGTTTCTCCATGAAATAGTTTCGAAGTTGAAGTTGTTTTTGTGCTCATACTGTACAGAAAAGAAGCTCATGGGATTGTACACACGGTAACCATAGCAACGCTTGACCGAGGTCGCTAATCGTCTAGCGCACAATCCATCTAGGTTTGTTTATTCATCCTAAACACTTTCTTTGTGTCCTTGTAAATCTATAAACTCTCATTTTACAGGCATCCAGTCCTCCATGTTGGGTTTTCTCACTCGCTTTCCTGAGCTGCATCCTGACTGGTCAGATCATCAAGTGCTTTGTCACATGAGACCCTTTTTTTTTTTTAAACCTGACCTCACAGACTTCTGTGATTGGTCAGGGCTTTTGTGATTGACAGGAGAGAGACGCTATGCCCCTCCCACTCAGTGTTTTCTGCTGAGTCCTTTGTTAAAACTTTTGAAAGCATTCTTCGGGACTCGTCTTTCAGATTTACACCACGTCCCAGCGCTGCACAATGAATCATGATCACATTTACACTTTTTG
Source organism: Neoarius graeffei (assembly GCF_027579695.1). Classification (NCBI taxonomy): domain Eukaryota; kingdom Metazoa; phylum Chordata; class Actinopteri; order Siluriformes; family Ariidae; genus Neoarius; species Neoarius graeffei. Next base: position 96,766,576 of record NC_083573.1, read on the forward strand.
TGTTTATATCAGCAAATATTAAATCACTAGCGTCAGCTCTACAAGTATTGGCACCCTTGCTAAAACTGGGTTTAAAAAGCTCTGGAAACGTCATCAGGGTTGTTTAGCGTCGACAAAAATGACACTGACGTACAACCCCGATTCCAAAAAAGTTGGGACAAAGTACAAATTGTAAATAAAAACGGAATGCAATGATGTGGAAGTTTCAAAATTCCATATTTTATTCAGAACAGAACATAGATGACATGTCAAATGTTTAAACTGAGAAAATGTATCATTTAAAGAGAAAAATTAGGTGATTTTAAATTTCATGACAACAACACATCTCAAAAAAGTTGGGACAAGGCCATGTTTCCCACTGTGAGACATCCCCTTTTCTCTTTACAACAGTCTGTAAACGTCTGGGGACTGAGGAGACAAGTTGCTCAAGTTTAGGGATAGGAATGTTAACCCATTCTTGTCTAATGTAGGATTCTAGCTGCTCAACTGTCTTAGGTCGTTTTTGTCGTATCTTCCGTTTTATGATGCGCCAAATGTTTTCTATGGGTGAAAGATCTGGACTGCAGGCTGGCCAGTTCAGTACCCGGACCCTTCTTCTACGCAGCCATGATGCTGTAATTGATGCAGTATGTGGTTTGGCATTGTCATGTTGGAAAATGCAAGGTCTTCCCTGAAAGAGACGTCGTCTGGATGGGAGCATATGTTGCTCTAGAACCTGGATATACCTTTCAGCATTGATGGTGTCTTTCCAGATGTGTAAGCTGCCCATGCCACACGCACTAATGCAACCCCATACCATCAGAGATGCAGGCTTCTGAACTGAGCGCTGATAACAACTTGGGTCGTCCTTCTCCTCTTTAGTCCGAATGACACAGCGTCCCTGATTTCCATAAAGAACTTCAAATTTTGATTCGTCTGACCACAGAACAGTTTTCTACTTTGCCACAGTCCATTTTAAATGAGCCTTGGCCCAGAGAAGACGTCTGCGCTTCTGGATCATGTTTAGATACGGCTTCTTCTTTGAACTATAGAGTTTTAGCTGGCAACGGCGGATGGCACGGTGAATTGTGTTCACAGATAATGTTCCCTGGAAATATTCCTGAGCCCATTTTGTGATTTCCAATACAGAAGCATGCCTGTATGTGATGCAGTGCCGTCTAAGGGCCCGAAGATCACGGGCACCCAGTATGGTTTTCCGGCCTTGACCCTTACGCACAGAGATTCTTCCAGATTCTCTGAATCTTTTGATGATATTATGCACTGGAGATGATGATATGTTCAAACTCTTTGCAATTTTACACTGTCGAACTCCTTTCTGATATTGCTCCACTATTTGTCGGTGCAGAATTAGGGGGATTGGTGATCCTCTTCCCATCTTTACTTCTGAGAGCCGCTGCCACTCCAAGATGCTCTTTTTATACCCAGTCATGTTAATGACCTATTGCCAATTGACCTAATGAGTTGCAATTTGGTCCTCCAGCTGTTCCTTTTTTGTACCTTTAACTTTTCCAGCCTCTTATTGCCCCTGTCCCAACTTTTTTGAGATGTGTTGCTGTCATGAAATTTCAAATGAGCCAATATTTGGCATGAAATTTCAAAATGTCTCACTTCCGACATTTGATATGTTGTCTATGTTCTATTGTGAATACAATATCAGTTTTTGAGATTTGTAAATTATTGCATTCCGTTTTTATTTACAATTTGTACTTTGTCCCAACTTTTTTGGAATCGGGGTTGTAAAATCTGAGCAGAAATTAAATTTTACTCTGAACAATTTAGCATTTTTGTGATTAATAATACTCGTAATTTAGTACACACTGGATCTGAACAGTGAATGGAGCTCTCATTCACTGTTCACATTTATCTGATTTAATTTTTTTCTCAACACCGGCAGCGTGTCTGACTAAACACCCGGGTTGAGTGTGGTTCCTGTGCTGAATGGTGGAGAAGAAGCACTTTGCGCCGTCTCTGGTGATACACACCGGATATAAAGGCAGTGGGATATCAGTAATTCAATCTGAGGAACAGCTCTGTGCTGAAATTACAGCGGGGTGGGCTAATGGCTCGCGAACGTAATCGCTGCTGAGTGAAAATGTGCCAAATGCAGCCTGCTATCTTTTGATAGTGTGTGTTTGTTTTCTTGACATTTACAATCACGATTTAAACAGCTTTCGAACCAAAGATCCAAAGTGATGGATTAATGGATAGGTAGACGTGTATTTACAGCTATCCAATTATATATCCCTCATCAAAAAATTCCCGTGCAGGGATTGGCCAAGGACGGCTCATGTGACATAAAATAGTTCCACCGGTGATTAAGCGATGTATCTCGTGACGTCTCATCTCATCTCATTATCTGTAGCCGCTTTATCCTGTTCTACAGGGTCGCAGGGAAGCTGGAGCCTATCCCAGCTGACTACGGGCGAAAGGCGGGGTACACCCTGGACAAGTCGCCAGGTCATCACAGGGCTGACACATAGACACAGACAACCATTCACACTCACATTCACACCTACGGTCAATTTAGAGTCACCAGTTAACCTAACCTGCATGTCTTTGGACTGTGGGGGAAACCGGAGCACCCGGAGGAAACCCACGGGGAGAACATGCAAACTTCGCACAGAAAGGCCCTCGCCGGCCACGGGGCTCAAACCCGGACCTTCTTGCTGTGAGGCGACAGCACTAACCACTACACACCGTGCCACCATCTCGTGACGTTTAAAAAAAAAAATGGATATGGTGTGAGTCAGTCATGGTATATCCTGGATATACCATGAACTGAGGTTAGAATTTCAACCACATTTCTGTATGTGTAGATCTACAGCTCATGATCATACCTACTGAGGCAGGTGATAGCATTGTAAATAAGTAAATAAATGGTTTAAACAAAACGCGATAGCGTAGTACATTGCGCAGGTCAGAGGTTGCACCGACGTAAACAACAAACATGGCTGCCTCCAGCGAGTTTCTGCCAAGATTCAGTCTCGGAGATGAAAGTTAAAAGTAAACACTTTCAGTTTGGAATTCTTTGATGAGGGATATATTTAACAGTTATTCCCCAAAATCGAGTCGTACATGAGCTGATGAGTGACGAGGCGCGTAGCACCGAGTTGTCTATAATCCATGTACGACGAGATTGAGTGGAATAACTGTTTTATTCTATCCACGTTCACTGGATTTTGAGAAACGGAGCTTTTTTATCATCCCCCCCGGCATATATAATGTGGGGGGATACAGCTATCATTCTGTCCGTCTATAAACATTTTAGTTTCCGAAGCATAACTCAAACTATTGGGGATTTTTTTTTTCTTCTTTCATGAAATCTGACAGTTATGTTAAGTGATTAGAGGTGTTGTGCCTTTTGACCTTTTGGGATTTCTGTGATTTTTTTTTTTTTCCCGTATTTCCATGGCAACCAATTTAACTGAGGAAAATTTGGGGTGGGGTTTTGTGTGGAGGCCAGGGGGTATTATGTCATCTCCTGATGACTCTTGTTTTTATTTTTTGCAAATTTGATAAAAACCTTTTATACAAAACGTCCGGCAAAATAATTTCTGCTTAGAATGTGAACAAACCGGCGAAATGACAGGAGCAATTTATGAAAAATGCGAGAATAAGAATTTTTGAAGAATAAAAAAAAAATACGTTCTTACCATCAAATACTTTCATTCCATATTTTGTTGCTTTGTATTTTGGGGGGTTTTGTTTTCGAGTGGAGTTTTTAATTTCATCCTCAGTTGGTTCAGTAACACACTCCGCCATTTTCTTCATCGTCTTTAGTTGTTTTTTTTTTGGCAGTTGGCAAACCAACTTAAATGTTCATTACTGCCACCCACTGGGCTGGAGTGTGGAATAGGCGATATTATTATTATTATTATTTTTTTTTTTTTGGGGGGGATATATTCTTTCAGCTATTTCTGTTTCTTTTAAATACTTGATAAAGTGATATATCTGACTTGATGCGCGCCGCCATTTTGTTTTTCTCTACTCACGTTATATGAGCTGATATCCTAGTAGTAGAGTAGCCAATCAGAGTGTGCGATTGCTCATATCCAGTGAATGTGGAGAGAATAAAACTCAAATGCACTGAGAGGCTCCGGTTGAAATTAGGGATTCTCTTCTTCAGTGAATGGCGTAGTACTTTTTTTAAAAATTTTTTATCCGTCTCCCAACCATCTCTGACAGAATACTTCACACTCCCTGACAAAGAGAAGAACATTCACCTGTTCATACATCGTGTCAGGAACAAACTAATGTTGATGACGCTGAAACAGCCACCATCAAATGGTGCGGGTGGAGCGTTAGACTCAGACTTGAAATTTTCTTTAATGACTCGGACTCGAGGTTTAGTGACTCGACTACAACGCTGATCCACAGTGTCCAAGATCAAATATATGACACTTTTTGTTTGTGAATATGCTGATATAATAACAAAAAAAACATCACATGTCGGCTTGAAGATACGAAGTTTATCATCTTGTGTTGAAAAACTCGCATTTTTCATAGGAAATACTTCGCAGATCTGAGCAACATATTTTAAACAATATTGGCTGGCATTGAGTGGTATATCAGATATATTCCATTCAGCTAGCATGATACTGAACTAGTCGAAGACTGAATGGAATATATCTGATAGACCATGAAAAAAGTCATTATTATTATTATTATACATGCACATTCCTTTCAGGTGTTCGACGCGTCTTTCTTTTTCAAAATTCTCTCAAAATCTTCCGTATTTAATGAAGCAAACCTGGCGGCCATGTTTGTTACAAATTGTCCCAGTTGCTCGCGCACTAATGTGGAAGTTTTACATCTCTGAAGTGTGATATCATGTTGTCTTGACAACCATGCAATATCGTAAACCATATTCAACCCTCATTCTCCATTTAGAATGTAGAGCGACGTCATACACGTAGGATAAGCGATATGCTAGCAATATCGCATGCTATCAAACCAAATGAATGAAACTCACTAGAAGGGAATAGAACACATGTTTTTATTCCATCGAAAAAGTGTCCTGGATGTATAATAATCACCGATATTTCACGCCGATGACATCACTCCTCGTGTTTTCCCAGTGTGTGTGTGTATATCTACAGAGATCTCCATAAAGACGAGCTGAGCTTCACACAGCATGCGTCTCTCACACAGTCTTTTGTTATTCCCGGACCCGGTTATTACAAAACCCATCAGTGAGATTTATTTCCCTCTTGCTGTCCTGGGTCTGGATAGCATCACGTACTGTATCTCAAAGCCAGAGTTACTTTTTTTAATTTAATGGCTTTAAACGAGGTCATTAAAAGGACATGTGTTTCATTGAAGACTCAAGGTTTATCTAATCAGATGGAAACCATGTGCTGTATTTGTGTCATCTTTCTGTGTGTGTGAGGAGCTGTAATGGCAGCGGAACTTCTTTTTATTCGAGTGGCGGTTGACCACAGGTTGATGGAGGCTCACCACACCCGTTCTCGGAGGAACTGAGCACTTGTTCTCACAGCTTTGTGGAGTTCCACGCGGTTGCTGTCAGTGCTGCTGAGCAGTGCGGTGTAGAAGATTGATATTTGCACAGCGTATCTATCACTGCTCACACTCGGGCTGGGCGCTATAGGATGATGTAATCCACAGCTAACGTATCGACGACAGAAAAAGAGCGCGTGTTTATGGAAGGAAAAGGGGATAGAAAGCTAGAGAGGTGTCATTTACAGTGGTGCTTGAAAGTTTGTGCACGCTTTAGAATTTTCTATATTTCTGCATAAATATGACCTAAAACATCATCAGATTTTCACACAAGTCCTAAAAGTAGATAAAGAGAACCCAGTTAAACAAATGAGACAAAAATATTATACTTGGTCATTTATTTATTGAGGAAAATGATCCAATATTACATATCTGTGAGTGGCAAAAGTATGTGAACCTTTGCTTTCAGTATCTGGTGTGACCCCCTTGTGCAGCAATAACTGCAACTAAACGTTTGCGGTAACTGTTGATCAGTCCTGCACACCGGCTTGGAGGAATTTTAGCCCGTTCCTCCATACAGAACAGCTTCAACTCTGGGATGTTGGTGGGTTTCCTCACATGAACTGCTCGCTTCAGGTCCTTCCACAACATTTCCATTGGATTAAGGTCAGGACTTTGACTTGGCCATTCCAGAACATTAACTTTATTCTTCTTTAACCATTCTTTGGTAGAACGACTTGTGTGCTTAGAGTCGTTGTCTTGCTGCATGACCCACCTTCTCTTGAGATTCAGTTCATGGACAGATGTCCTGACGTTTTCCTTTAGAATTCGCTGGTATAATTCAGAATTCATTGTTCCATCAATGATGGCAAGCCGTCCTGGCCCAGATGCAGCAAAACAAGTCCAAACCATGATACTACCACCACCATGTTTCACAGATGGGATAAGGTTCTTATGCTGGAATGCAGTGTTTTCCTTTCTCCAAACATACGCAACACTTTTCTCATTTAAAGCAAAAAGTTCTGTTTTGGTCTCATCCGTCCACAAAACATTTTTCCAATAGCCTTCTGGCTTGTCCATGTGATCTTTAGCAAACTGCAGACAAGCAGCAATGTTCTTTTTGGAGAGCAGTGGCTTTCTCCTTGCAACCCTGCCATGCACACCATTGTTGTTCAGTGTTCTCCTGATGGTGGACTCATGAACATTAACATTAGCCAATGTGAGAGAGGCCTTCAGTTGCTTAGAAGTTACCCTGGGGTCCTTTGTGACCTCGCAGACTATTACACGCCTTGCTCTTGGAGTGATCTTTGTTGGTTGACCACTCCTGGGGAGGGTAACAATGGTCTTGAATTTCCTCCATTTGTACACAATCTGTCTGACTGGATTGGTGGAGTCCAAACTCTTTAGAGATGGTTTTGTAACCTTTTCCAGCCTGATGAGCATCAACTACTCTTTTTCTGAGGTCCTCAGAAATCTCCTTTGTTCGTGCCATGATACACTTCCACAAACATGTGTTGTGAAGATCAGACTTTGATAGATCCCTGTTCTTTAAATAAAACAGGGTGCCCACTCACACCTGATTGTCATCCCATTGACTGAAAACACCTGACTCTAATTTCACCTTCAAATTAACTGCTAATCCTAGAAGTTCACATACTTTTGCCACTCACAGATCTGTAATATTGGATCATTTTCCTCAATAAATAAATGACCTGGTAACTGGTCACTGTAACTGGTGTCCAAGATCACGTCCTGAAGTGTTCTATTCCCCTTATACTGCAGCAGTATAAGAGGAGAACAGGGCAGCACATTGGAGTTTTTATCCATTTATTGCTACCATCAGTGTTGTGGAGCGAAGACGAGGCTTTTCTGAGATATCGTGGCTCTTATGAGATCTTATTCTGCATTTTAAATCTGATATCATTTTAAGTGTGTAACTTGAATTATAGACTGACTGGAAGTCTGTTTAGATATACAGTACCAGTCAAAAGTTTACACACCCCTTCCAATTCAGTGTGTTTTGTTTATTTTTAGTAATTAAAAGTCACTTCTTCATGTCTCTTAAAGTAATGATGGATGTCGTTTCTCTTTACTTAGTTATTCGGTTCTTGACATAATATGGATAACTACAGTTGTGGTGTAGAATAGGGCTATTTACTGTATTTTATTATTTACTATTTAACACTTATTCCATGAAATCGAGTCATACATGAGCTGATAGTTGGCTATAGACCCTTTTCAGTCACGTGACCTTCGTAAACGCGACCACCATTTTGGACATGTAGCGGACTTCGGCTCGAATTGGTTTGAATGTGAGGAAGGCGACAAACGGAGAACATACAAGAAAAAGGAACGATATGCAGAAAATACCTTCGCTATCCAGCGACGTAGGGCATTTACAGGGCGAGCAGAGGGAGAAATAACAACAGTAACGACACATTAGCAACGCCGTACAGAAATAACGGTTTATGGCACAGACCCTTTCGGTTCTCGCTCATCTAGCTGCTACAATGACTGCTTAGACTGCAACAATAATACCCAACACACATTTAAGTATCCGTCGTAAAGACGTGAAACTCGTCGAGTGACGAGTGTGTTCATTGATAAGCTAGCACAATCTAAAAGTAGACATACCATCACACTGCCCTGGCGCTGTGTACAGTTTCCCTTCTATGGTTTGTGCACTCACTATTTGCCATTACTTTCTCCAACCGTTGTGACAGATTACAGGGAACGGCCTGGATTTAAGAGACAAATACATGTTCCTCTTGTTTTGAACACTTATTTGTAGGCAGTGCTTAATTTGTAAAGTGGGAGGTCCCGGAGCGCAGAGGATGAGCGGCTCCGGTGCGGAAAAAAAGAGGGGGGGAGGGGAGGGGGGCGCGGCGCTGCGCTGCGCTTCTGGGCATGTTTTGTAATAACACTGCAAATTAAGTTCATCTGCAGATATTTTGTGGATGTCGTTTCATGAGAGAAATCACCAACAAGACAGATATCAAAATCAGACATTAACACTAAATAAACTTGCATTTTTTTATTTAATTATTTGGTTGTTTTTTTTGTTACATAGTCAAAAGAGGTGTCGGGTCACCGGATCCAGTGTAAATAGCTGCCGGAGCCAACGCCCGAGGTTCCGGAGCGCGCTCCGGCTTGCTCCCCCTCAAATTAAGCGCTGTTTGTAGGACACTGCCTCTGATCTGTCCTACAGTCTACCAACAGCAAAGGAACACAACGCTAGCTAATGTCGTTAGCTAATAGCTACTACAGAAGAACAAAGAGGTTACAATGGGTTATTTTAGCCTATTTGGTTACACACTCGCCGCCACAGAATGTTAACAGCAATGTAATGCCTTTTCTGGCTAATTTTATTCGTCTTACCTCCAACAAAGTGGTCACTACACAAGCGCTGGTATGCCGAAGGCTGCCAATCTTTCCTGTTTATGGCCGCTATCCATCTTCTCCGTCGGGATCCGATAAAATGATAACCCTTGCCTTGTTTGTTGATGGTTACTACATCCAGGTGCACAACAATATAGTGGCATGATGGAAGTCTTGTTGAAAATAAACACTTTCTTTGCTGCCGTTCCTCAATGCTGGCTGTGGTAAACTACTGGCAGTACATGTCCAAAATGGTGGCCGCGTTTGTTGTGATGTCACGTGAAAAGGGTCTATAATCCGTGTACGATGAGATTGAGTGGAATAACTGTTTTATTCTATCCACATTCACTGGATTTTGAGAAACAGAGCATTTTTTTTATTTTAATTTTTTGCAAATTCGATAAGTAAAAACTTTATACAAAACGTCCGACAAAATCGTTTTCGCTTAGAATGCAAACAAACTGGTGAAATGACAGGAGCAATTTGTGAAAAATGCGATAATAATCATAACTCTTGAAAAAAAAAAGAGATTTTCTTACCATCTTTCATTCCATATTTTGTTGCCTTTTTTTTTTCTTGCTAATTTTTGGGGTTTTGTTTTCAAGCACTGTTTTTATTTCGTGCTCGGTTGGTTCAGTAACACATGCCGCCATTTTGTTTTCTTTCCTCACGGTATATGAGCTGATATCCTTGTAGTCGAGTAGCCAATCAGAGCACGCGATTGCTCATATCCAGCGAATGTGGAGAAAGTAATAATACTATTTGATCTCAACACGTTAGGAAGGTAAGAAACTCGTCCCCTAATTAATGACCTTTTGACGAGACACGCCTGTTAATTGAAAAGCGTTCCAGGTGACGACCTCATGAAGCTGGTTAAGATAGTAATAGTCAATAGTGTGCAAAGCGCCATCAAGGTAAACGCTGGATAATTTGAAGAATCTAAACTATGAAACATATATTGTTGGGGTTTTTTAATACTTGTTTTGTTCACCACGTAATTCCAGATGTGTTCCAGATGTTATTTCATAGTTTTGATGTTTTCAGTGTTCTGCAGTGTAGAGAATACAAAATACACAAAAGAAACCCCTATGAATGAGTAGAGTCGGGGTGTACAAACTTTTGACTGGCGCTGTATGAATGTAAAATTGTTTTTGAACTTTCAAGGATCTCGATATGATATTTTTGTCAGATTGAATACGACTAACACCTCTCTGAGAAACACGAAATCTGGAGTTCTTTGAGAAGAGAGAACTGAAGAATTGTCCGGTCCGTGTGTGGAAGTGTCCGCGGTCCGAGATGGGGCTCCAGTTAGGAGTCCATTTCTGTCCCCCAAGGTACAGTTTACACTCCTGTCGCCTCTAGGGCTCATTACTGGCCCTCCAGGTAACGGTGTACCTTTATAGGGTCTGAACGGTTCATGTCTGTTCCCAGTCAGTATATAAAGGGTACAGATAAGTCCCTCAGAGGGTCGTGATCGCGTGACGAGCCGGTGTGCCGCTAAAGGTGCAGTGATGTACTTTACTTTCTCAGAGTGCTGAGAGTGACATGGACAGATTGGCAGAGCTTCGTTTCTCTGATTTAAAAAAAAGGGGAAAAAACTTTTTTCTTCTTTTCCATCTTACAGTATCAGCGGTGTGTGTGTGTGTGTGTGTGTGTGTGTTATTCCAAATGACATTATTTAGAGAAGATACATATATCTGACTTTATTTATTTATTTATTTAAAAATGCTTCGTCTGTCTGTTTTTGCATTTCTGTCTGTCTCTCTCTCTCTCTCTTTGCATTTCTGTCTGCCTGTCTCTTTTTGCATTTCTGTCTGTCTGTTTTTGCATTTCTGTCTCTCTCTCTCTCTTTTTTGCATTTCTCTCTGCCTGTCTCTCTTTTTGCATTTCTCTGTCTCTGTCTCTCTTTTTGCATTTCTCTCTGCCTGTCTCTCTTTTTGCATTTCTGTCTGCCTGTCTCTCTTTTTGCATTTCTGTCTGTCTGTTTTTGCATTTCTCTCTCTCTCTCTCTCTCTCTCTCTTTTTTGCATCTGTCTGCCTGTCTCTCTTTTTGCATTTCTCTGTCTCTGTCTCTCTCTTTTTGCATTTCTCTCTGCCTGTCTCTCTTTTTGCATTTCTCTGTCTCTGTCTCTCTCTTTTTGCATTTCTGTCTGCCTGTCTCTTTTTGCATTTCTCTCTGTCTGTCTCTCTCTCTATCTCTTTTTGCATTTCTGTCTGTCTGTTTTTGCATTTCTGTCTCTCTCTCTTTGCATTTCTCTCTGCCCGTCTCTCTTTTTGCATTTCTGTCTCTCTCTTTCTTTTTGCATTTCTCTCTGTCTCTCTTTTTACATTTCTGTCTCTCACTCTGCATTTCTGTCTGCCCATCTCTCTTTTTGCATTTCTGTCTGTCTGTTTTTGCATTTCTCTCTCTCTTTTTGCATTTCTGTCTGCCTATCTCTCTTTTTGCATTTCTGTCTCTCTCTCTCTCTCTCTCTCTCTCTCTCTCTCTCTCTCTCTTTGCATTTCTGTCTCTGTCTCTTTTTGCATTTCTGTCTGATTTTTGCATTTCTCTCTCTCTCTCTCTCTCTCTCTCTTTTGTATTTCTGTCTGCCTGTCTCTCTTTTTGCATTTCTGTCTGTTTTTGCATTTGTCTGTCTCTCTTTTTGCATTTCTCTGTCTCTCTCTCTCTCTCTCTCTCTCTGCATTTCTGTCTCTGTCTCTTTTTGCATTTCTGTCTGATTTTTGCATTTCTCTCTCTCTCTCTCTCTCTCTCTCTCTCTCTCTCTGTCTCTCTCTCTCTTTTGCATTTCTGTCTGCCTGTCTCTCTTTTTGCATTTCTGTCTGTTTTTGCATTTGTCTGTCTCTCTTTTTGCATTTCTGTCTGCCTGTCTCTCTGTCTTTTTGCATTTCTATCTATGTATCTGCCACACTTTTTTTAAATATTTATTTCTTTATGGGATAGATTAGGGATAAAATTAGCTCAAGTCTTTATTTTTCTGTAAAGCTGCTTTGCGACACTGTCCGTTGTTAAAAACGCCATACAAATAAACTGACTTTTTTTTTTAATGATGGCTTGTGAACAGTAGGAATCCTTTTCTTGGTAGAATGATGATTCAGGCTGCGCCCCGATTTTCAGCTCGTACTGTAACGGAGTCTAAACAGAGTCTTGTACTGTTCTACAAAAAAACACTCCGACCCTGCGTCAGGTGCTTTTACCAGCGTCTGATTGGTTGGTTGATTTTGTTTCTGTGTTGTGTTTTTGAAGATTTTTCACGTTTCTAAACCACGACACAATCCTAGTTGAATAGTGTGTGTGTGTGTGTGTGTGTGTGTGTGTGTGTGTGCTGGAAAGTAAGTGAAATGTCCGTGACTGAAAGCGTTTTCCTCTCGCGTGTGATTTTCAGGCGCAGGATAAGAGGAAGGCGCTGGAGGAGACCAAAGCGTACACGACCCAGTCTCTGGCCAGCGTCGCCTACCAGATTAACGCCTTAGCCAACAATGTTCTCCAGCTGCTGGACATCCAGGCCTCGCAGCTCCGCCGCATGGAGTCCTCCATCAACCACATCTCACAGGTCTCACACACACACACACACACACACTTTGTCTGTGCGTTCTGTCTCTTGTCTCGTACTCTTTCACACATGGTTTGTCTGTGTTGCAGTGTGTGTTCATATCTCTCAGTGATGTTATCACCCAGTTGTGTGTGTGTGTGTGTGTGTGTGTGTGAGAAATGAGTGGGAGATTGTCGAGCCCCTACCTAGAGCTCTTCCTCTGTATGAAGAGGCTGTTAATAGATCATGAACAGACACTGTTTTGTCTGGCCAGCTGGAGCTTCGGCAGAGAGAGGGACTGTGTGTTCCCCTCTTTCTCATCGTGTGTGTGTGTGTGTGTGTTATTTGATTACTGTGCTTCAGGCTCTGATGCCTCTGAAAGCTCTGTGCAGTTCGGACAAAACAAGCAGCAAATCTAGCCATACACTCACCCGGCACTTTAACAGGAACACCCGTGCCCCTGCTCGTTCACGCAGGCACACGTCACAGATTTACATCTGACTGCTACAGACGGTCATGGGTCACGATGGAGGCCAGCAGGGACAGCACGTGGTGCGGAACGGTACGAGTAAAAGCGCTCACACTGGATACTCCTTCCGTAGCTGAGTGTGTCATGGTCGCTGCGCTTTGCGGGTTTTAAGCTTTCATTTCTAAGCATGGAATGAGTCACGGTGTTGGGTTCACGATTCGAAAATTTTAGAACAAAAAAAAAAATTTCCAATTCTTTATCAGCTTAAATATTTTTTAAAATTTATTTTAAATGGGGGGGAAAAAAAAACTTTTTCATCTTCTTAAAAACCAACCATAATTATTTGCGCATTTGTGAAGCTTGGAGTAAAATATAAAGCATATTAACTAAAATAATCCTTTTACTACAAAGAAAATGTTTTCTGTTTCCGTCATACACTTGTATGCGCGCATATATATACGCTACCGTTCAAAAGTTTGGGGTCACTTTGAAATGTCCTTATTTTTGAAAGAAAAGCACTGTTCTTTTCAACGAAGATCACTTTAAACTAATCAGAAATCCACTCTATACATTGCTAATGTGCTAAATGACTATTCTAGCTGCAAATGTCTGGTTTTTGGTGCAATATCTCCATAGGTGTATAGAGGCCCATTTCCAGCAACTCTCACTCCAGTGTTCTAATGGTACAATGTGTTTGCTCATTGCCTCAGAAGGCTAATGGATGATTAGAAAACCCTTGTACAATCATGTTAGCACAGCTGAAAAC